>NC_135522.1:1217500-1517500 GCF_051989575.1 Stigmatopora nigra
GTCATTCATTGAGGGTGCGCCTTATAATGCGGTACGCCTTATAGTTGTTATAGCAGGGTGTCATTCATTTGGGTGACATCATGTTGATCGCTGTAAAAAATATATACGTATATAAATATATAGAAATATCATTATTATTGTCATATGTGATTGTAACTCCATCTTTTCTGTCTGGACAGAAGACGGCGGGGACATCAGCGTCATCCGTATCGCCGACTCTGGGGAAAATCAAATGTACCGTAAGGTGATGGACTTCCTGAACGCCATCAATGCTCGAGAAGCCGACTCCGACCGCAAACAGGCGCTCGCCGACAAGATAGACAAAGCATTTTTCTGGTTCTATTTCACGGCGGGCACGGTGTACTTTTCCGCCATGATCACCGTCATGGTCAAATACGAGTGTAAAGTCAGTCACGTTAATATCTTTGACTGAATGCCAAGCGGTGGGAAGCCACTTAAGTACAAATTTCTTTTTTTTTTTTTTTTCGACCTAATGGCACAGTGTGAAGACTATAAATACTACAGAGGTCAAATTTTATTTATATCTGACACATTAATAGTGCAATGTTCCTGATACAAAAGTTTTTTTCCCCATTTCCATTTATTTTTAGCTAAATTGTGCATTATTTGACAAATAATGAATAATTCAGCCTCGCAGCAGGAAATATTCGCCAATGTAGGTTATATTTATTTTTGTTTAATCAAAACGAGGCAATTGCCAACAATGATCAACATTTTTTTACCATTTTTTTTTTTACATTGGAGACCTCTAAAAGTCACATTAGGGGAAAAACATTTTTAATATTTCCAACTCCCATGTTAACATTGCACATTATGTTCTTGCATGAGTATTAATAAAAAAAATAACGTACATATTTTCCTTTTTAATTCTTTGTAGAGGCAAAGTATTTGGGTAAAGAACGGCAAAGGGCAAGTCAAAAATATCACTTTCATGCATGTTTATTCATTTTAGATTGCCTTTTATTATACATTACAAAAAAGTACAAACTTTCACCCACATTTTCTTTTTAATTACCCGCCACTAGTTGTTCTCCAAAATCTTATTTTTGACAGAAAAAAAGCCTTCAGGAACGTATTTAACTGCCACAACAACAAAAAACTTAATATACACGCTAAAAAATATGTAGATTTTCAGTACACGTCAAAATTTAACTTTTTTTGCTAACAATAAATGTTCAAAAATTAGAATGGCACTTTCTAGGCTTACAACAGTAATTTCCCTCCCAAAAAAAATATGGTCATGTAAATTAAATGGAGAAACATGCCTTCCCCAACCCAGTACATAAATGTACATTTCAAATAAATTTAAACCAAAAAATAACAATAATAACGATCTCTCATCCCCCAAAAATCCATCTGCACAATTCTCCTACGTTGCCTTTGTTGCCTTGAGATGAAACGAGAACACAAAAAAATGTTACATATCCATGCAATTCCTCATTCATAAAGTATTCAAATACCTGTTTTAGAAGTTGTGCGCCCAAGTAGTTCTTGGCCACGTGGCTCAGGTCCAGACTAGACTTGCCCCTCATCTTACATCGAACATAACCATAAAGATTGGCTCCTTGTAGAGCAAGTCCCATGATTCCAACCGCCTAAAAATGACACAAAAAATTAAAAACAGGACTCAAAAACATGTTTTTCCCCCCAAAAAACTGACCAGCCATTTAATTTGAAGAGTAAAGATAATGCTGAAAACAAAGATGGCCCAAAGGATTGGAAAGATGATGAGACCCAACCAGAAGATCTTGGACTCGGCACTACTTGTCAAATTCAGACTGTCGCTCTGTTGAGGACAACATTTCAAAGATGGCTTCATTTTATTTATCTATTTTGCCAGTTTACCTTCCTGGCCTCGAACAACCAATGGCTGGTCCCGTCTTCGTCCACCCGATTCCACCAACGAAGACCCACCATCAATCTCCCCGATACATTCTGAAAACAGTTTTTCCCCAAATATATTTCTTCCTCAGATGTCTTTATTTCTCCCTTCTCACCTTGACGGTCCAGAAGTCACATGACAAGAGGAGGATGATGGTGACCATGCAAGCGATGAAGTGGTCGCTGACGTAGTCGTATAATAAGTAAACAAAGATGGCGCTGGTCCGGAAGAATAGATGCAAAAAGGACACCAGGGGATGCCTGCAACAAAGGTAAATATTTTTTATACTTATGACGTCGTTGCATGGTTACAGTGGGTTGAAGCAATGTCATAATATTTTCAAAGTAATTATGATTATTAGTGTTGTTTTAAGATGGCGGTGTTTTACAGAATTTTGACAAATTTGTGGAGTTATGTTAGCACAGTGCAACGTGTCATGTTTTGATTTTGACAGCAACATAGTCCCAGTGTATTGGGATGATCCAGTAGAACGTGGTTTTAAATAAATCACTGGTGTGAGAGTATTTGTACCTGAAGTCGGGCTTTGGGGGTATTGTTTTGTCATCTTCTCCAAAAAGAGGAGCATTTTGGGAGCTCTGTGGACAGAAACATAACGCATGCTAATTTCTCCAAAATGTTTACGTGACAATGCATCTTCGATTGCAGTAAAACGTTGCGATTGCTGTCAAAAATTGCTAGAAATAAAGCCACGTATTGTTTAAAATGGTATTACCTGGCGCATTTCACCACGACTTGTGCGTAAAATAAGTCAACACGGAAGTATTTGTAAACACTGCGTATACGCATGCGCTCATCACATTGGAACGTCTTCAAGGACCCCTTTGAAACAAAAAAAAACAGTTTACCACCCCGACTGTAAGGGAGTAAATGACTCTATTTATTTATTTTAAAGCTAAATTCTATCTGTAAAGTTCATTCAACCTCAGTTCAATGTCCAAGTTTATACATTTAGCTTTGTCTATGTCTTTTGTCCATCATATGACCATGCTAGGTGGATGAAATCTCGAATTCCGAGCAGTCCTTGAACGACACACAAGCACGCGTCCGAATGTATCATCCTTCCTCTCTTCCTTCCACTGCGACTCCGCCCGTTTTTGACGTCCGCATGTTAGGAAGCAAAGCCGGGTGGGCCAATCTGAGCTGCCTAAAACGCTTGCTGGAGACACCCGGAAGCCACTTACAAACGATCACACCATGAACCGCTTCAAGACGTCCAAATTCAAAAACACCACTCCGAAGATCGCCAAAAAAGACGTGAGTAGACGATGTGTTTTGGGCGTTTTTAGCATTAGCAACGGTGCTCGACTGTGTTTTGGTCGGGTGAGTGGGCTTTTATAAGCGTGGGCAACGCCTGCTTGCAGTGTCAAACTTCCCGCATTGAAAATATTGCAATTGACAAGAAAATATGTATTCACTTCTACCGGATCTAGATTAAAACATCATCAACCACAACAACAAACAAATGCATCTGAATGCACTGCATGTCAATCGGCCGTTACATTTCGTGCATAATTTAAAGAGAATAGCCAGTATAAAATGCATTTAAAATGGGAATAAAAGTGTTTTATTTCATGTGGCATAAGATGAAAACTGCTTTTCTGGGTATTTATGTAATAGTAGCTCTAAAATCTTCGAAATGTTTGTGCAGTTTGTGTTGATCCAATCAGTGCAGCCGCGTTGAGAAACGGCAGGTGACGCTGTAAAGCCGCTAATTAAAATCACGATTTGTCCACAAAATCAATAGTATTGTGTACCTTTATCAAATAAATGTTGTGAAAACCTATTTCTAAAAAATATATCACGTCAAATCTTTGAAAACATCCCTATTTAATCTACCAAAACGTACATAAAAGTTTTAGTAATTTGTAACGTTGCATATATTTGTACTTCCTCAGCATTTAAGGAACTTCAGTGTCAGCTGAAACTTTCCTGTTTGGTTTTGATTACTATTGCTGTTTAATTTTATGTAAAAAAAAGTGCTACAATAGCCAAAATCCCTTCCAGTTCAAATTAATTTAACGTCTATGGCTGTTAATGGCATCTTAATTAATAGACATTAAAGCCATTAGAACAGTCGGAAAGGGTTGTTGTTGTCATTTAGTTTGAGTTTGGTACATTATTATTTGGCAAAGTTACGATGTGGTCAATGTAAAAAATAACAGATTATTTTGAGCACAGTGGTGTCAAAGGTGCGGCTCGCGGGCTGGAAGTGGCCCGCCACCGGTCCGATTTTGGCCCGCAGGGTTGTTTTGCTTTCCTTATGAACGTTAATTCATTTAGTTTTCTTTTATTATGACTCGTCGGAATTCCAGCAATGGATCAACAACATCCGGGCTGGATCGTTTTCCTGTCAGGGCAACCATATCAAGGCCAGTGCCAAAATGGTGGCCTTCAATGTGGAGCAGGCCGGTAAGAAAAAAAAATAAAAATAAAAATAAAACATGTACATTTAATAATATGCAAGCAAACTTTTTTTAGTCTCAAAATGAAGCTCCTCAACTCACTGCTTTGTTTGTTTCATAGGGGGCGGCATGCTGGGGGTCACGTCGGTGAAACCTGCCGCGGACGGACAACGGAGCGTCACGCATATTTCCTGCCATTCGGGTACTTTTTAACAGTATTTCAGTAGTTTCTAATTTTCAGTTGAAAACTGTTCATGTGTAAATGACCAAAAAAAATGACTAAAGTCCTTTCTCCAATAGATCTGGTGACCGATTTGGACTTTTCTCCATTTGATGAGAGTCTTCTCGCGACGTGCTCAGCAGATGAAACGGTAAGCTCCTCCTCCTAGAATAGTCGATATGCTAGTAGTCTAATACTATTTTAGATAGAATATTTAAATTTTGTTTTATAAATGGATTAAAAGAACTGGATTAAAACCCCTGAATATTCCGTTTTTTATAGATCTAAAACAATGTTTATTTGAGCTTTTTTAAATATATTTTTACATTTTACAAAATTATTTTTGAACTAAAAACACAGAAAAAATGGATTAAAAAATGACAATTATTGATTTAAAAGGGGGAAAAATCAGGAAATTTAATATACATCTATACTCTTCATTTTAATTTGATCCTAAAACTGAAAGTCAGAATTTATGATTAAAAAATGATAATTATTGACGGCATTTTTACCCTCCATATAGGTGAAGCTGTGGCATTTGTGCGAGCCAGAGTCCGAACGCCAACCTTCCGTGACCTTTAACCCCGAACGGGGACGTCTGGAGACAGTTCTCTTCCACCCGACGGCTGCTGGACTGCTAGCCGTCGGCGCCGCAAAGTGTCCAATGCTTTGGGACGTGGAGCGACCCGCCGCACCACTCGCAGGTAATTGCGCCGCAAAAAACTCACGATGCATCTTAATATTTTATTTACTTAATTTTTTTAGTCTGTGTTTGTCTTGCTTTGTGTTTGCTACCTTGTCAATTTTGAGTGTTAAGATAGAATGGGAGTTGTTGTTTTCTTTTTGTTTTTGCTTTGGACCGCCCCCCGTCGCTGTGGCTCCGCCTTTGCGAGCAGCACAGGTAAATTTACGGTTGTGCAAAAAAAGAAATATCCCCTCATCAATCCTCCCAAGTGTTATTGCTAAATGTCACTTATTTTCCTATATCTCTTCCCCTTTATGTACCTTAAAGGAGACCAAAACAAAGTAACTTATGTCCCCTTTAAGTGGAAATCTTGCGTGTCATCGCTTCACCCGTTAAGCCAATCACTCAAGCCAATTTTTGCCTTTTGTTCTTTTTCTTCATTCTGGACCGTTCTGAATTTTCATCCTATTGTTTGGCAATATTTAGCAAAATATATATAATTCCTTCTGTGATTTCTAATGATTATTTTCTCTTTATTCAGTTATGGAAGAGCATGGCGACCAGTTGCAGAGTCTGAGCTGGAAACAAGATGGTTCCTTACTGGCTTCAACCTGCAAGGTGAGCACATTTTTAGGGGAAAATAAATAAGTCGGGCATTTCCATATTTGACCACAAGAGGGCAGCAATAAACCACATTCCATCAAAGCCCTTTTATATTTACTCTTCGGCAAAATTAATCCATTTATGAACCATCACTCTTTACCAGCCATCCCAGTTTAAATTAAATTCCCATCTACACCTATGCATATCTATATTTATAAATATGTATCCCCAATATTTAGTAGCGTCTCCTAGCAACCGCCTCGCTCCTCCATTGAAATTACTTGTGAATGGCTCCTTTCAGCCTCCGTTTAAGTGTCAAAAATAACATCTGGAGATCCAACTTGGGCTTCTTGCCATCCTGTTATGACTCTAGTAGCCCCCCAAAATGGCCCCTACACCCCCAATGTTTACCCAAAGGGAGCACTCGAGGGTTCCGAGCCACATGTGCGCCGGCCATATTTGCTTTTAATAAGCCGGATCGGAGAGATTGAAAAGGGGCCGTCTTTGAGGTGGGCTGGGGGTTATACAACACCAGAGAGTTTGGGCTCTAGCTCCCCCGAGGTGGAGGGAGGGGGGTGAACGTTGTCTCTTCCGGGCAGGTAGACAAGCTTGACGAGGACCATTACCCTGTCGTGGTAAACGCGGGGGGTGATGGTGACGGGCTCATTTGTTAGCCGTCACGGCAAAGGCAAACAAAGTTGTAGATTTGGACAGATGATCTCACTTAAGAGGACGCGTGCGCTGTGGTTTGGGTCGACGTTGATTGGGATTTTAGAGGTAATTAGAACGTGTCGCTCAAAGGGTGGTTTTTATGTCAGTTTGGAGTTCCTCGGGTGGAGAATTTTACGATATTGGGCCCATCTAATTGTAATGGAGGCCTATGTGAAATGGGAATTGAGTTGTTAGGGCTATAGGAAGATCTTTTAAAGGGTTAAAATGATGTGTTAAAGGGCGTGGAGAGTTTTTAGGGTTGCCATTATTTTGCTAAAATTGTGCCATGAATCAAGGATTTTTATTTTTGCTGAGTTAGGGATTTTTTATTTTTTGGTTGCAAATTAGGCTGTCAAATAAATATTCAGGGCCAATGTTACTTTGGAGTTTATGTTAAAATAGCTCCATTTTATTATTTTTGATTGGAAATTAGGCTGTCAAATAAATATTCAGGGACAACATTTTGTAGTATGTCAAAATAGCTCCATTTTATAATAGATTTTTGTTTTTTGATTGATAATTAGGCTGTCAAATAAATATTCAGAGCCAACATAACTTTGCATTTTATGTCAAAATAGCTCAATGTTATATTTATTTATTTATTTTTTGGTTGCAAATTAGGCTGTCAAATAAATATTCAGGACCAATATTACTTTGGAGTCTATGTCAAAATAGCTCCATTTTATAATAAATTTTTGGTCTATTTCTCACCATCAATGGCAACCAATGAGCTCATTTGAATAGTAATATATATAACATTCTTAATGTGAGAGTTGCATAATAGTCTTGAATTGATGAATCTTCAAAAAAAGCTTGAATTTCTTCTGGCACGTCTTAAAATCCCTCAATTGGAGGCCTAACAGACTGAAATTCCATTAGAAAAATCTTCTAAGACTAAGTTTTTTTCTCCCAGATAGCTGTGAAATCCATTTTCTTAGCTTGATATGGAACACATTTAAAAACAGCTCTATTTGAAAAGACATTTGCTCAATCTGCCACGCTCTCGTAGCAACCAATCGGTTCAAGAAGCACGTTTCTAGCGGAAAAACTCCTTTGAAAAGCTTCTAATTTGCCACCGTGGGAGACGCAAGTAAAGTTTGTTTGAGGAGCAAAGAGAGCACAAAATTGTTCAAAACGGGCAAAAGTCATTAAGGATGAGCTGTCCGTCACTTTGATTAAAAAGCTGTTGCTAGGGTAAACGTACACTTAAACAGGGTATATTTGTTTTCTATGTTTGCGGACCCTCGTTGGAGGTTTAGTGGTGCTTGTGTATGTCCCAAGATGGCGGAATCGTGTCTTTTGTAAACAGAAAACAGACGTTAACGAACAGATTTATGGTATTATTCGGAGTATAAGTCGCACCAGAATAAGATTGGGGAAAAATGTTTAAGTCGTATTTATGGGAGGGATGTTTTTTTTTTAATTTTGCATTAGAAATCAAGGATAAAAATATGTTAAAGTGATGATAGTGAATGGAATATTTGACTGTCAATAGGCTGTTTTTTTTTTTAAAGGGTATAGTTATTTAAGGTAAGGAAGATGACCTTTAAAACCTGTGTGATAACCTCAGTCTCAGTGGAGACACCTTGTGGACTTTCTGTGTGGCTCCAATTTTTTTAACTAGGTCTATAATGTCGTCTGTGTCTGTATTGCTACTGCAATGTAGAAATTTCCAGAATATGGGAGGAAATAAAGTTATAATCTAATCTAATCCCCCCAAAATCGCTATTTAGCCAATTAAATTGACAATAATAGCATTTTTTTACATAACTATAGCCCAAAAATAACTTAACAGGCTATTTATTGGTAGTTAGATAGAATAAAAACATAAATTACAGGCCCACCAATGAATCTAATCTATCTATAAAAAACTGCCACTTATATATAATCTTTCAAATACGATACTAACATTTATCAATGAATTAAAAAACTATATAAATATGCAAGTGGAGAGAAGACAGTGTGTATCCTCCCTGGTTTTTAATTAAAAAAAGAAAAAAGCAATAAATGGTTTAACTCCCTCCACATGCCGTGGGTTTTATTAGGGGCTCGCAATTACTTTTACAATGTCTGATACCACCATGTCCAGTAAATAAACTTGCCGGGGCCCCTTGTTGAGGAGGAAATATGCTCAAAATAAATGCGGGTGTGTTCACGGGGATTAGCTCGCCACGGAGGGGCATCGTACCGACCTCTGGGTGGTCTTCAAAATGCAAAATGTTCACATTTGGAATTATCTCATTATTTTTTTAGCCAATATAACATTTTTTTGTCTTTGACGTTGCCATACTTTTACAAAAAAAAGGTCTTTTTTTGACCTGATGGCGATTTAAAGGGCCAGTCACAGCCTGATCTCGTTAAGTCCCGCTTCCTCCTCATCAGGGATGATCGGTCGCCGTGATGGATGTCCAACATGTTTGCGCTCAAAAGGAGTTCGCCGAGAGGTCACCGTCGTCGGTCGCCATGTTGCTAATAATAAATCGCCACGTGTCGGGGAAACTTTCTCGTTGTTTTATTATTTTACAGCTTTAAAAGAGGCTGAAATGCTCACCTAGATTAAATTATAAGTGTTTTGGACATGAAAATGTCTTTAAAAAGTGTGGTTGTTAAATTTTTGAGTCATTCAATGTTTATGAGATGAGGACCGAGCCCTTCTGCTTAAAAAAAATACAAAAATGCAAGAGAAATGTTTATGTTTGACTTTGTTTATGTTTGAAATTGTACATTGACCACAAAGTATAAATCTGAAAGATTTTAGTACTATTTGACAGTTGTATTACATCATCATCCTTGCAATAAAAAGCACGATTTGGGGTTTTTAAATTCTCTTAAAAAGGAATTTTATCCTAGTTTGGTAGGTTTGATGAAGCTATTTTTTTATTGGAGTTTATCATTGAGAATATTTCAAATCAATGTGATTACTATTTTACTAAAAATGCTGTTTTTCTTCTTTTAGGACAAAATGCTGCGAGTTTTTGACCCAAGAGCACAACTGGAAGCAGTTCAGGTAAGTTGTTTTTTTTATATAATTTGAATATTTCATGTAGATTGGTCGCCTATTTAATAAAAAGATAAAAAATATATTTATCAAAAACCAAGAACAAACTTAAGTAATAGTAAACAACAGACAATATATAAAATATCGACCGTTTTTTTTGTAAACTATAGCCTAAAAATAATAATAACAAGATGTTGGTGATCAAAGTGAAAAAAAATTAAAATACAAGTCATACTTGAGCAAAACTCTTTAAAAAAAATAAAGATACATTTAAAAAGTGCGTCTTATGGTCCAGCAAATACGCTAAATCCATTTTTAAAACCCCATCTTTTTCCACCCGACTCAATTTTTACCCCATTTTCGAACTTAAAATAGTAAACAAGACACAAAAGATAACATATTGACAGTTTTTTTTGTTAACTACAGCCAAAAAATATATGTAATAACAAGCTGTTGGTGGTCAGAGTGGAAAAAAATCCAAAATACAAGTCACATTTGAGCAAAAAAATAAATGAAATTGCGTCTTATGGTCCGGCAAATACGCTAAATCCATTTTAAAAACCCCATTTTTTTCCCACCCGATTCCATTTTTACCCGATTTCCGTTCCGACAATTTGATCTGGGACATTTTTTCTTGAATCCGTCAACTATTTGGATAAAACATCTGCTGCAGATTTTTTTCCAGGCAGCGGAGAAGCGTTTTTTTCAATTGCGTAAATATGCACACCTCCCCTTCTTAAAAGCCACCATGGAAAAAGACAGGAGAAGAAGCACTTCAGCTTTCCAAACCATACTTTTGGGCCAACTCTACTTAACTGTACCGGTGGAAATGTGGCTTCGAAAAAAACAAAAAAAAAATGAGTTCTTACCTCCCTGGCCGTGATTCTCGGAGCACCAAATAAGGATTGTGCCGAGTCAGCAAAACTGCCTCCGTTTTAGCCACGTGGCGGCGACCCAACCCAAATCAAATTGATCCCAGCCTTGATTTTAAAGGAAAAAAAACTATTTTTTCCCCTACTTTTAGTCTAGTCTTTTGCTTCTGCTTTTTCAGGTGCCGGTTTAAAAATAAAAAAAGTCCAAAGTGGATCAGGTGCACAAAGTGCAGTCATCCCTCGAATAGCGTGGATTTTGTAGGACAAATATGGCCGAGATCTTTGAAAAAAAACAGAGCAAAGTAGGATTATTAATATTATTACTACGTACCAGTGGCTGAATTAATGTCAACTCCATTTCAAGTGGGCCGGACCATTTTAGATATAATATTTAGATTTTATTTTTTATAAATGGATTAAAAGAACTGGATTAAAAGCCCTGAATATTCCATTTTTATAGATCTAAAACAATGTTTATTTTAGCTTTTTAAAATATTTTTGTAGATTTGACAAAATGATTTTGGAACTAAAAAAGGAAAAAAAATGATTCAAAAATGACAATTGATTTAAAAGGGGGAAAATTAGGAAATTTAATATACATACATTTTAGATATAATATTTAGATTTTTTTATGAATGGAATATTCCGTTTTTTATAGATCTAAAAAAAATGTTTATTTTAGTTTTTAAAATATATTTTTAGATTTTACAAAGTGATTTTTGAACTAAAAATACAGAAAAAATGATTAAGAAATGATAATTATTGATTTAAAAGGGGGAAAATTAGGAAATTCAATATACATCTATACTTTTAATTGGATCTTTTAGCATGTTTTTTGAGATGTGGGTGGAAACCGGAGCACCCGGAGAAAACCCACATGAACATTAGAACTCCACACAGTGAGGACCGACTCTTTCTTTTACTTGGCCTTTCCTTGCGTTTCTTTGGCCCCGCCCCATTTGCGCTGACTGGCGTACTCGGCTCTCCTCTCTAATTTGACCCAGAAACTGGTTCTGTGGAGGATACCCCACAAGTACCCCCCACCCTCCCTCCACACACCCCAAACATCCAGAAACCGCAAATCTAAGCTGAACCAAAAGTAGGAAGGTTATTTTCAGCACTGTAATTTTGCGGATCATGTGTTACGTGGGCAGGCGCACAGTTAGAATTAAAAAAATAAAAATGAAATAGTCATCAGCGCTTCACAAAATGAAGTCCCATTGCTGGTGTGAAAGTGGCGGCCCGGGGGCCAAATCTGGCCCGCCGCATCATTTTGTGCGGCCCAAGAAAGTCAATCATAGTGCTGACTTTCTGTTTTAGGATCAAATTAAAATGAAGAGTATAGATGTATATTAAATTTTCAGATTTTCCCCCTTTTAAATCAATAATTGTCATTTTTTAATCCATTTTTTCTGTTTTTAGTTCAAAAATCATGTTGTAAAATCTAAAAATATATTTAAAAAAAGCTCAAATAAACATTGTTTGAGATCTATAAAAACCTGAATATTCAGGGTTTTTAATCCAGTTCTTTTAATCCATTTATAATAATAAATATTTAGCAATATTGTCCCAAATATTGTTTAATTCCCAACCATTGCTTTAGCTAGCTAGCACGTGTTGCTGTTTGAATCCCATCCAATGCCGAACAAACCTCCAAAATTGGTCTGAGCTCGACTCGTTCCTAGTTTGGTATGAACACCGACCGACCGACCGACCGGCACCCCCGTCAACTTTCCCCCGGAAACGTCACGACGATAAACACCACCTCGCTGGCAACAAACGCTATCTGCGTCCGCTCAAATGTCAACTTCAAACCTTGCTTTGCTTCCTTCTTCATATCTTATATTTTGATTTTTAATGTCCTTCCACAAGTTCATTCCGTACTTTTTTAGGTCGAGTCTTTCAAAATGTCCCGTTTTTGCCCGTTTAAAGGTCGGGTGTCGGAAAAGAAAGGAGCCAAACCGCCAATCCGACGTCGGGATTGGCATTTTCCACAGACACGTGTGCTAGCTTGAAGTCTCTGTTTAAGCGCAGTAAATCTGGTTTGGAAAGCAAATGCGTCGGCGATAAACACACAGTCGACCGACCACAAGAGAAACCATTGTCTTTTGCCAAAGTGGAGTGTGTCTTTGTGTGTGTATTTGTGTGTGTATTTGTGTGTGTTTGTTGTAGAAGTACATTCCAAGCCAGTAAACATCTGATTGACGTTTTTATAAAATCATCACAAGGCCAAGTTATTGCACAAAAGCCGCTCGGAAATCCGTTCGTTTTGTTTTTCTTTATCAGATTTCACAATACTGACTTGTAAAAGTCAACTCTGACAAAGGATGAATGTTTCTGAGGTCAGGCTCTATTCCAAGAAGAGGGTGTCAGATTAGGGTTGGTTCGCGGGCTGCTTGATTTCACGTGGGGCGGACCATTTTTGATAGAATATTTAGATTTATTTGTTTTTATAAATGGATTAAATGAACTGGATTAAAAGACCTGAATATTCAGTTTTTTTTATAGATCTAAAACAAAGTTTATTTAATCTTTTTTTAATATATTAATTAGATTTTACAAAATGATTTTTGAACTAAAACACAGAAAAATTCATTAAAAAATGACAATTTTTGATTTAAAAGGGGGAAAATCAGGAAATTTAATGTACATCTATACACTTCATTTCAATTTGATTGTAAAAGAGAAAGTCAGCACACATTTACTTTTTCGGGCCACACAAAATGATGCGACGGCCCAGATTTGGCCCCTGGGCTGCCTTTTTGACACACGTCCTCTATTCAAAACGTACCAAAACTCAATTGCATCTTAAAGTGGCCATTTCTCAATTTACATCTATTTTTTTTTGTTTTGCCCAAAGACTCTTTCTTTTGGCCAAAAAGTCATCTGGTTTTGGTTCTTGCTCACTCACCGCCTTAATGATTGCTATAAAAAACAAAAATGGACGTCTGATTAGTTTTCCATGAACCTCGGCGGTCATTAGGCCCAGATCCCTCGTTATAGTCACATTTTTTTCTCAGGAGGGCAACTTGGCATCTCTCACTCTGGCCGGTCCTTTTTATTTTGCCAATTTTCTCCCCCCTTAGTGCCGCCATTTATTGGCGTCGTTAAAAAGCAGGCGACGGACTTTTTAATAAGAAACCAATGTCTAGCCGCACTCGTGCCGTCCAATTTAATCCAACCACACCTGGCATTTGTACATGGCTCCCGTTTTACACAAAATACATTGACTAAAATTGCCTTAGAAAAAATCTGAATTACAACTATAGACTATTTATGGCAATGGTCTCAAAAGTGTGGCACGAGGGCCAATTTAGGGCCCCAAGAAGATAGTTTACGGCCCACTATTTTATATCTAAGTGTAGAATGACTGTGTACTTTGTGTATTTTGATGTAGGTGGAAAATAAATACTTTAACCATAATTTAATCATTAGTGTTTTGTTTCTAACTAAAAAAATGACTTAAACTGGATATTAGATTATATTAATCTAATCTAATTTGCATTGGGCATTTTTTTTAGTGTGTTAGTATGGTATAAAGATCATATATTGCGTTTTTTTCATTATCTGTGAAAAAATGAGGGATTAGTTTGTATATATTTTGGAAATAATAACTATTAAAGAGATAAAACTGAGAAATAATGGAAGAAAAACTTGAACTCAAAAAGTAAAAAACAATAACAACAAAAAGATAGAGTAGATTTTGTCTGCCACACAACAACAATAAAAAAAAAAAATCTAAAACTTGTCCCCTTTTGAAGGGACAAGTTGTTTTGTGTTCCAAGACCGCCATCTTTTTTGGCATCTGCCGTCTTCCCGTCACTGTCAAGATTTCCCAAAATGACAAGTCGCCATTGTTTTTTTCTCTCCCTCTTAGAGCGCCTCCTGCCTTCAGAACAACAAAGATTCTCGCATTCTCTGGGCCAAGGACGATTTTCTGCTGATTACCAGCTTCGATCGGGTGAGTATAAGTATAGCGTGTCAGCAAGCAATGTACCCAGATAGTCAAGTTGATAGCGTTTTTATTTTTTATTTAATTTCTTTAAATTTTAATTTAGTGTAGAAACTTTGTAGAAAATTTTAGACTTTTACGTGCGCCTTATATGTGAGTAAATATGTTGAATTTGTACGTCTTTTTAATTGCTTAATAATCAATCAATAACAATCATCAATAAGGGGAGCAATTGGCCGAGGTTGCCAGGTATGCTATTTATAATAAATTCATTAAAAAATGTAAAAAATCCAGATTTCAAGGTATGATTTAAGGATGTATGTTAGCAATATGAGGATAAAATGACAAATTTCACATCCAAATTTGATGCTAGCTAAAAATGCTAGCAAAAAGTTAACTATACAATCTTAATTTCCAGCCAATTATTTGCGTTTTACCTGATATTTGCTCACTTTAGGGTTTTTGTCTTGTCTTTTCAAGATGCGCAACAGAGAATTGCGACTTTGGGACAATCGGAACTTGACGTCTTCTTTGAGTTCTCACATTTTTGGCACTTCCAGCGGGTGAGTACCAATCCATTCTTTGATTTTTAAACGTCTCGGTGAGCTCCGTATGTTTGCTTCCCGTCACCCTCTCAGGTTTTTATGCGTATTGTTTCTATGTATAAAGCGCCGTAACGGGTCGAAGGGACCGCAGTGGGTACATTGTCACATCAGGGCTTGCGATTATGGCGTAGCCGTGTTTATTGATTTATATGCGGTGGGATAGAGATGTTTAAACGGACTGGGAAATTTATTGGGGAAAAAATGGTGCATTTGTTTATTAGTTGTAGGCCAAGCCAAGCTATAAAAAGCATTTAAAAATAGGAATTATATTCCAAAAAATGCCGGAATTTAAGTATCTTTTTAAGGCAATTAGATTGGATTAGATTAGATAATTTTATTCATCCCGTATTCAAGAAATTTCACTGTCACAGTAACAAGGTGAGAATACAGACACAGAAAAATACATTTTAGACATAAATAAGTGAATAAATACATTATGTATATTAAATTTAATAAATAGATATTAAATAAATAAATGTGTATACATTAGATTAATATATATATATATATATATATATATATATATATATATATATATATATATATATATATATATATATATATATATATATATATATATATATATATATATATATATATATATAAATAAATTAACTAAATAAATTAAACTGAATACAAATTAGATATATAAATTGAATTAAATAAATAAATTTGAATAAATAAATATATAAATAAATTTAAATAAATAAATATGTATATAAATACATACAAAATAAAGTAATTATATATAAATTATAATTATATATTTAATTTAATTATATAATTTATATATAAATATATAAATAAATTAAATTAAATAAATAAATATGAATCTAAATACATTTAATTAAACAAATACATATCAATATATAAATATATATATATCAAAAATAAAATACTACTAAAATAGATACATGCATGATAAAATGAATTTGACAGCCTTAATATACAGTTTATGATTGTTTTTTTTCCCTCCCCCAAATACACAAAAACAAAGTAGCAGATAAAAACTCTCTCTCTCTCCCTACAAAGTTGATTTATCATGCCAAAAAAAAAAAAAAAAAACAGGCAAACCTGTTTTTGAACACGCTCCTAAAAGGAAACATTTGTATGGGTCGGTCGGTCGGCCGGTCGGTCGGCGCATCATTGTTTGCGTAAACCACATAAATGCCGTTGGATGGCTTTTCCATTGTTCCTTATCATTCAACTATGTAAGTGGCGTTTCCCCTCGTTCTTTTCAATACACAATGTATCACTAGTATTTGTTTTAGTTTGACGCGGATCACGTGATCACAAACCTAGCTGTTTTTAGAAGAATAATACTTCATTTATGGCCATAGAAACTTGAAAATCATAACCAAGACAGCTCACTTTATCACATTGCATTATTGCTTATCTAAATTAAAATAATACACAGATAAATTGCAAAAAAATATGTAAACAGTATATAATATATTTACACTAGTGAAACATACTTTGTGGGACAAAAACAGTATAAAAGTACATAAAAAATTGATCTAAATTCATCACAATGGACTGTTTTACTTAAGTTTATTCACGAGAATTAAATATTTAAACATAACAGACGATTAAAATAATATTTTATTTTGCTAATTATGATTTTCTTTCGCTAATCAACCTATTAAATGGCTTTAATGTCCCTAATAGAACAATAAAATCCATATTAGGCATCATAGTATCCTTATAATATTTTGATAAATTTAACGATCTTATCTTGCTCCGCCCCCTTTTTTAAGGAAAACCCAGCACTATAGAAAAATGCATTTTTTATCATAAATCTTTTTTAAAAATGCCCATAAATTCTTTCCATTAAGCCGTCACAAGTAATCTAATTTTCTTAAGTCCCTAAAATATCTCAACCTCCCGCAATACAATATCATATATCATATAATCCCTCCCCCCCTTTTTTTATCTTTGAGTACAATCTGTCCCTCCCATACACTGCCTTCATTCATGGGGCTCCCCTGCCGCACCTCCTTGTCCTCCAACGTCCGTTGTGGAACATTTTTAACCCCAAAAAGACGACATAAAGAAAGATTTGTCCTTTTTTTCTGTGAGGCCTGTTCCTAATTAAAAGGCCTGCGGTAAACACGGGCTGTAATTGGAGCAGCCGACTGGTTTTTATCAAGTTAGCGTTTGAGCGTACGCCGCTTTTTGATTGGTTAGTGGGTGAAGAGATGGTTTTCAATGGAGAATAATGAAGGGGTTATTTATTTTTTTGCTGGGGGTTGAAGGTTGGAATAATCATGGGTTTTGTGTGTGTGTGTGTGAATTGGGTTGGATTTTGCAGCATTTTTCGGCAGTGGAAATCGGTTTACAGTAATATTGCGGTTAATGGAGACCAAACTTGGCCGCGATAATTGAAAAATAGCAAAGTAGGGTCACTTCTATTATAATATTTTTGATTATTTTTAGTGCTGGGTTCGAGTAGCAAAAGTGGCTTGTGAGTTTTATTGTCAATTTTAACATTTTTATGACCTTTAAGAAAGAAAATAGTATATTTTTAACCATTAATAGTGGAATAAATAATGAGTCCTAGTAGCAAGAGTGGTTTGCAAGTTTTAGCAAGAATTTTCATATTTTTATGAACTTAAAAAAAAATATATATAGTATATTTTAAATCATTAATAGCGGAAAAAATTGCAAAGTAGTGAAGATGTGATAATTGAGGGATTACTGTACATATCTGGAGCAAATGAACCAATTTATTTGAACTGGACTAACTAGTTAATGGTGGCTAATGCTAATTCATAAAATAACATGAGAAGCATTAGAAGAGAAAGAACTTTGTTGATGTGTTTTCTTATTTTGAGTATTCTAAGTGTTGTATACCAAAGTTACCATGCAGCTATTATAAAACCAGTTCATTTTTCGACAAATTCCAGTTTATCCATCAATGGCAACCATTGCCAAACCCTAAAACCATCCTTTCTCTAACTTTAACCATTTTCTTTCCCTCTCTCAAGCATATATTTTGTATTTTTCCCATTTATAGACCTCCCTTTTACTATTAATATACACTTTTACCCTAAAAAAATGGACAACCTGTCACCCCACCAGGTTTTTAAACCCCTAAGAAAAACCCTACAATACAATAACCTCAATACAAATTAGCCTCTAAGCCATTTTCTATCACCCTTTATAACATTGTGGTAAACAACCCATCAAATACGTTGACAGGCAACTTACAATCCAATTATTTTTTTAACCCCTTGTAACACGGGGGTTACACAAAGATGGCCGCCACTTCATTTTCTTGCGCGCACCAGGTGCGACACACGTCCTCTCCCTGCTATTCTATTTCTGTGTGTTTTTTTTTTAGCAAACGGCTGTAATTTAGTCCCCTTTAATCAAACGGATGGAGGCAAAAAAGGCGGGGAGGAACACTCGGCCCTTTCTTCCATCCGACAAAATCAGTCCCAGATGAAGGCTTTCCTGCCGGGATTAGGCGCAGCTGTACCAATGCAAAAAAGACAAAAAAATAGTACAAATTCGCCACATCGTGGTCTGTTTTCTTTAGTTTGACGACCGCGTGTCGCCAAAAGCGCGTGTTGCCAAAACCAAAAATGACCATGTGCAGGTGAACGTCAACATCTGGTCGTTTTCTCTCAAAAAATGGACATATAGGATCCTTATAAGGTTGAAATTTGAGTTTGGTTTATTTCTTTAAGGGATAGCACATATTTATATTTATTTTAATGAACATATGTATATGTAAATATGTTAGATTGTAGCCTAAGGGTCATTTTAATCTGTATTAAAATTACCCTTATAATATTGAATATAATTAAAAAAAATGTTTCCATTTGAATTGAAAAACAAATGATGTATATCAAATTTCCTGATTTTTTGCCCCTCTTTTAAATCAATAATTGTAATTTTTAACCATTTTTTTCTGTGTTTTTAGTTCAAAAATATTTTTGTAAAATCTAAAAATATATTTAAAAAAAGCTAAAATAAATCTATAAAAAAACTGAATATTCAGGGCTTTTAATCCAGTTCTTTTAATCCATTTATACCAAAAAAAAATCTAAATATTCTATCTAGAATGGTCCTACCCACCTGAAATCGAGTTGACGTTAAAACGGCCCGCCAACCAACCCGACTTGACACTTTTAATCTGGCATCTGGGATTTATTCCTCAAACGGGAGCCTTCACCGTCCCCGATTGCATTTTTATTTTTAATTTTTTGGCACGTTACTCCCTTCTCTAAAGCCCCAGTAGCTGCGTTTTTGAAGAAAACTTGGGGAAGGCTGGCAGGGTTGTTAAGTGGAAACAGCCAGCGCCGGCCGGGCATTGATGGCAAACACATGGACACAAAAGCGCGGGGGATGAGTGGACGCCCTGCCATTAAGAGTGGGCTCGGGAGCCACGTTGACAGTTCCAAAGAGAGTTGCCAGACGACAGGCATTTGGGCTTGATTGGGAATATTCCGCCTCCCATTAGTCGCTAATTATCTTGTCACTCTGCTGTCTCCAAACTTATATTAGCTGGGTTCGATTCCAATAGATACTCTGGTTTGACGCTAGAGTTAGAGCATTGACTCCGTTCTGAAAATGAGCCTTTAGTTAAAATTATGTGGATATTGTTTATAACCTGGATTGAAGTTTTCGGAGTGTGTTTTTTATTATAGCGTTTCTTGGTTTGGTTGGTTTCTTGTGGTGTTTACGTGAAGAATAATGTCTTAAAATAGTATATTTGTGGTAGTATGTTACCATTTTAAGAATGTATTTCAATGGGGAGAGTCCAAATTTAATCTGGACAACAATGTGATGGACCACTTTTTGTTTGATTCTGTTCTTTTTTGACATTCTGCTAATGTCCCAGAATGGACAAACATCAGTCAATCTTTAGACAAAACAGAAGTAAAGTGTTCCAATCTTTGTCTTTCATCTTCATGCTAAGCACATTTTCAATGTATTGACATCATTGACATGTATTTTCCAGCATATTTTTTGTATGACATTCCATTTCTTCATTCAACTTGGGCTCATGTTTGCCAAGGTACCACTAACTACAAACTATGAAGCTATCTTTCTCCTTCATCCTCATGCTAAGAATCTTCAATATTTCAAAATCATTTGCATTTTCCTGCATACTTTTTGTACGGCATTCCATTTCTTCATTTAACCTGGGCTCATGTTCGCCAAGGTACCGCTAACTAAGAACTGTAAAGCTCTCTTTTTCCTAAATTCTCATGATATGGATCTTCAATATATTGACATCATGTGCATTTTCCAGCATACTTTTTCATGACATTGCTATTCTTCATTCAACCCTGGCTCATGTCCGCCAAGGTACCACTAAACCCAACATTTCCAGAGCCACTTATCTCTAAAAAAACCTCTGTAATTCCACAACCAAATCAAAAAACGGTCACTTTACCATCCCAAAAGTGAACCAAGACCACCTCTCTCTCCAACTAAGCTCTCAAACCGACTGTTAGCTCCTCACTAGAGTTCTCCCGTTTGCTTTCACTCAAGCAGAAACCATTTTCTGTCTGAATACCCCCTTTTAAAAAAAAAAAAATCCAAGTGGTTTTACTGCCTGTCAGATTTTTCCTGATCTGTCAGCAAATGTTTATACAACAAAAGCTCCCCTGCACCTGCTTGGGCCTCCATGTTTTTCTTCTGGGGCTCTTTATGTCCAACTCTAGGGCACTTGGACCTTGACAGGTTCAAAATATGTTCAAGAAAATGCCCATGTTGTGTTGGGCAGGGAATAATTGGACCTTTGTTGTAAAAGCATGTTGGCTTTAGATTGAGAATAAAAGATGGAGGACCCTCAGGGGTTGGGAACCCAGCTGTAGTTTTTGCTACTCCCTATGAAGCCATCTGATGTTATTTCAGAGAGGTCAATTAGTTCGGGGGGCAACTGTGTGGACGTTTCATGTCGTGGTGGGGGGGCCCCGGGGACTCAAAAGAACTCCAGTCTCTGAAGGGCCTCGAGGTGGAAGTCCTTACTAGGTTTTGTTCGGAGCTTTTCTTTACTTGGTTTTGAGTTATAAGACTGTATATTTTGAGGAACTGTTAAATTAAGTCTTTGTTTTTGGTTTAATTCGAAAAACAGTGTGTGGATGTTGTTTTTTGGTCATAAAAGTATGACTCAATTTTAATAGCATTGTTTTAAATGGTCGATATTGACATTTTTTTAATGAATAGATGGTATTTTGACTTTTAACCAAGTGTTGTAGTAGATATAGTTTGTAGGATTTATTGGTGTCAAAGTGGCGGCCCGCGGGCCAAATCTGGCCCGCCGGGTCATTTTGTGTGGCCCGGGAAAGTAAATGATGAGTGCCGACTTTCTGTTTTAGGATGAAATTTAAATGAAGAGTATAGATGTATGTTACATTTCTTGATTTTCACCCTTTTAAATCAATAATTGTCATTTTTTAATCATTTTTTTAGTTCAAAAATCATTTAGTAAAATCTAAAAATATATTTAAAAAAAGCTAAAATAAACCTTGTTTTAGATCTATAAAAAACTGAATATTCAGGGATTTTAATCCAGTTCTTTTAATACATTTATTTAAAAAAAAATCTAAATATTCTATCTAAAATGCTAAAAATGATAAAAAGTGAAGTTTTACTTGACTCCCAACCAAGCGAAAGTACCTTTTATCCAACTTGTTGCTACTTAAGTATACCCTGAGTTCACCTGCATAGACTCACTCATCCACAAAGCGTATTGTTTAGCTCCGCCCACTGCCGTAAAACTCCAACAAGCTTTCCACCGCCATTAAGCGCTTCAGATAGGGGCCGCGTTCCGTCATTTGTGGTGCGCTCGATGTAGACGAGGGGTAACACAGGTGTCTCGTATCGTAGCTCAACCGTGACCCGCAGGGGGTGCCGGACCTCCATTGTTACAGACCATTAAGAACGTTCCATCCCGCACACTCCACATCTTTTACGCTAGCACCTGAAGACAAGTTGGCATTGTATAGTTGTCCAAAAAGTATTTTGACAGTCGTGGTGGCCATTGTAAGGCATCCAGGCATGAAGTGGGCGGAGCTTCCCGGTTGAAGAATCTCAATTCACTTTTTGCTTTGATTGTTTTTACCTTTTTTTTTAATTGAAGTGGATCAAAAGATGTATTGTGTCCGCCCTTATTCTTATGTTTCGATACCCTGCTGGGTTTACTTTGCCCTGAATGTGGTTTGTAAAGGTCAGTTTTTAGAGAAAAGGTGAAAGAACAACTGTTCTACAAAAGGTCTTAGACAAATATTGGAACTTAAGACCAGCATGGACAAGGCAGGAGGCCCCCAAACTCGGGGAAAATATTTAAACGTCCACGAAAAGGGGACAAAGCTGAAGAACTGCTGGGTCTTTCATACATAGGGTCCTAGTTTTTTGTCCTGGGGGGAGGCGGCTTTTCAGTAGCACCGGACTGGAACAACTTGGACTTGACGGACATGTCGCTAGAAGAGTTTAGGTTTGATTTATTTAGGGATAGCGCAGCTATGGGCAAACTTTTAAAGACTACTGCTTTGCTCACCTATTCGAGAAATGTAAAAGATTATAATCTGGACTACCATATTTTCACGAATATAAAGGGCAGTGCATTTAAAGGCGCACTGTCCACAAATGACACATTTTAATTTTTTTTCCATATATAATGCACACTGTATTATAAGGCGCCCTGGGGTCCATTTTGTAGAAAATTTCAAACTTTTAAGTCCACTTTATTCAGTGAAAATAGGTCTAAATTTAGTTAAAATCTGACCTCAAGAGATGAGGAAAAAGACTCCTACTGTCCCCTTACTTCTGAATTCTATATGACTCCGACCTTCAGCCCTTTTGCCGTTATCCTCGTCCCTAAACTTTTGATTTTCCTCCCATAAATACAACGTGCTGAAATGCCTTCTAAAAAACCATTAAAATCCGCGTGGCACCCTTTGCGCTTTCTGATGTAAAAACCAGCACGAGTCAGTTATCGAGCGAAGGCCGCCGCGGCAAGACGGACCGCCGATAGCCAAAAAACGAAAGAGGAAACCAGCACGAAACCCGAAATTGGCAACGTCTTCCTGACCTTCGCCGTCTTTTTCCGTAAATTCTATCTCTTAAGATGGAAAGTATGCAGTGGTAGAATTGGAGAAACCCCCCCGCTGCACCCCTTTCCACACTCTACTTTACTCCTCTTTATAAAAGGCTCCCTTTTTCCGTCTTAGATTTATTCCCTGCTTTCTATTAAGTCGTTTCCTTCTTGGGCGACTCTACTTTTATGTCCTCCATCCATCACGCCGTCCTTTGCGTGTTTTTCTATCATTTCGGTTCCCCTCCGGCGCCCCAAAGTTATGCTATTTTCTGCTACGCACGGAAGATACATTTAGCTTGCGGTTAGCGGGGAAGTAACGGCTACATTAGAATGGGGGTCGGCTAAATTGCTAGCTTTGCGCTACGCGTATTTTCCACTCTGTCGCCCTAACCGGCGGGCGCCCTTTGTTTGTGTTTGCGTAACGCGGTGGTGGCGGCTTTCGCCAGGCCGGCGGCCGCTCTGGCACGATGCCGGCCTCGAACAAAGCGTCCTCGCGCTCGCCAAGTGGCGACTGCCGCCAGGCCGCCAGCGACTTTTGGCGCAGTTTTGTTTGCTTGTATTCGTGCTAGCGCTTTGGCTACTGTGAAGGATGCGATTATTTGGAAGTTAGATGCTTTGAATTGTGGTGGGGCTTGATTTTTGTGGGAGGGATGGCATCCAGTGTTTAGTGATGGGTCCAATTTTTCAATATTTTTGGACTGGGAGAGTCGGTCAGTCATTGAGTTAATTTGTGACTTCTTGGTAACGTTATATGGCGTTAACTCTACTTACTAAAGTATTTTGTTGCTGAAATAGTTCATAACTTGGATTTTTTTTGCAGAAATAGCTCATCATTTGGATTTCTCGTAATTATTATTATTAGTACTGTATTTTCACAACTATCTGGCGCATCGCATTTAAAGGCGAAGTGTCAGAAATGAGTGCTATTTCTGTGTTTGACTCACACAAAGGACGCACTGCATTTAAAGGCGCAGCCAAGCATGGCAAAACTTACACTAGCTTAAACAAAGTGCACCTTATAGGGAATAAAATATGGTATTTTTAATATGGTATTTTTAATCCAATCTGCCACCAACATGACCCTTTAATGACATACTAATTTAGTATGAAAGATAAAAGATAAGTCACCTAATTTAATAAGCTATTAAAATGAATAACAAACAAAAGGTCGAGCCACACGTTTGAAAGCTAACAAAACAAATAAAGGCGCACGTGAACACACAACTTAAAATGACTAATCTAAATAAACATATCTTTCTCGGTGCCTCAAATGAAAATAAAACATCGTATTTTCACGACTATAAGGCGCACTTAAGTCTTAAATTTTCTCCAAAATAGACAGGGAGCCTTATAATCCAGTGCGCCTTATATATGCAACAAAAAATAAAATGTCATTCATTGACGGTGCGCCTTATTATGCGATGCACCTTGTATATGTGAAATTACGTTAGCTAAAAACACACTTTAAAAAGACGTCAATGACTTGTGGATGACTTTATTTATAAATCGTTTTGTACGACTTTAGCCCGGCCAATTAGAATGCGTAAACAATAGTTCCGAATTCTGTCACGACCCGTCTAAACTGGTTGACTCACTCCTAACTAATCAGCTGCCAGACGTTTGTCAATGTCCAGGCGCATCCCACCGACAGGATTAGCAACGTTTATGTGTGTGTGTGTGTGTGTGTTGGGGTCTAATAACCACCAATAGAACCCCCCCAACGTAATTACCGAGTATTTTCATCAGTGGCCTTAACAGGTGTTTGTTGGCCGGACCATTCCTGCTAGCTTAGGGTTCAAAAAGGTCAGAGTTCAAGGGTCACTTCAGCATGAGGGCTTGGAAGGGGGGTGCTCAAGCTTGCCATTAAGTTTTGCCACTGATCATTTGTGTTTAAACTCAATGGAGAAGGTAATTAGTTCCTTATTCCTAATTGGACTTGTAGTTTGGCTTTTTACTTAAAGCAAAGTTTGCAGAATGAAGTAGATTTTTTGGGGGATTTTGGTATGTTATGCTACCTTGTGTTTTATAATCTTTATTTATAACAAAGAGAGCCTTAAAATTGAGAAATTTGCAATTAAGATAGCTTAAATAATCGCAATGGATTTTTTGTTTAGGTTATTTAAGAGAAAATAACATTTAGCTGTCATTTTTTTGCTATTTTAAAAGTGTTTTCACAACAAAAAAAATCCAAAAAGGATAATTTTTAAAATTTGGATTGGCTATTTTCCCTTTTTAATTCATTTTCCATACATCAGTTCAGGGAAAAAAAGTATTTTTATTTTTTTTAAATATATATTTCCTAGAAAATCCCTAAAAAAAATTCCAAAAGTGTCTTCTGCACTGTATAACAGGCATAAGTTAGCATAACATAACTTATCCAACATCTGAAAGGTTTTCAGCCATAATACAAAGCATTGAGTGAGCATCACGCTCCACTGAAAGTCAAGTTCTTCATCATCCTCCTCCTCCTCCTCTTCCTCCTCCCTGGAGAACAAAAAGCCAGTTTGTCTTAAAGGAGAAATGCGTAAAATAGCACACACGTTCACCTCTACCTCTTTTCACACTTGAACATTAGCAGATGGCTTTGTATTGCCTAAACATGACGTCATCCTATTTTTTTTTTACCTGAAACGACTTTTTACAGTGTGCTCCCAATGACTCTGTAAACGTCTTTAAAAAACAATGGAAAGTTATTAGAGGAAGTTATTAGGGGATTTTATTTCTGGGAAGTTTACGCTCAACTAGCAAATAGACTTTATTAGCTCGTTTTTATACGACTTGAAGTACTTGTTGTTTATTTGTTAGGAGGTGTGTGTACATGCTGGGTTTTTTTTTTTAGCGTTCATAAAACATGGGTGGTCAGCCAAATTGCGGCGTTTAAAAAAGTATCTTATAAAAACAACGCTGTGGGAGTCAATCTCGTTCAGACTAATTACAGAAGGTTGCTATGCTAAAGGGGAAATGCTAATGTGTTGTTCCCATGCGAAAATGTCGAAGAAATTGCGAATTTTGGTCAAAAATCAATTTATTGATTGAGACTATTATTAGGTCAGTGGCATTTAAAGTGGTAGGCGTCAAATTAATTTTTTTGTGGGATCAGTTGGCAGAAACAGGATTTTATTGGACTTTTGTTGCCATGAGTTTATTTATGAATAACATGAAATGATTCAGAATAGTAGGAAATGTTGTTGTTGTTTTTGTTGTTGTTGTTGTTTTACTTTAGAAATTTGACAGTTTTATTTTAAAAGGGAGATTGTTTTTGCAATTTTTAATGAAATTGCAGGCCGCTAAAATGATTTGGCGTGTCACATCTGGCCACCAGGCTTTGAATTTGATACCCTAGATCAGAGGTAGGCTCGGGAGCCACACATGGCTCTTTTGATGGTTGCATATGGCGGAAATATGGAAATTAGTGGTTAAAGAGTTGAGTCTTGAACGCACCAATAGGAATGTCATGATTTAATCCAATCAGATATCCTGTTTTTGGTGTTTTTTGCAGATAGTTGGAATGAATTAATTAGTTTTTAGTTCATTTCTATGGGAAATCGTACTGATTTTACATTGATTTTTTTTCTTCTTCTGTTGATATTCATTGATTAGCAATAGCATAACAATATTGTCAAAATAATTCTGAGATTTTTTGTCCTTTAAAAGTGGTAAAATAGCTCAAAAAGGCATACTTTTTAATGTATTTTGACTCTTAGGGAATAACAAAGCCATTTTTTTAAAACATGTTCATTTAATGACATCATTTTGTTCCACATGTACAAACGAGTTCACATCATAATAATAATAACAATCATATTAAAAAGAGACAATATTAGCAAAGGCACTTCCCAAAATAAAGTGGGAAAACATCATTTTTTTACAATCACGTTGAAAATATTCATTTTCAACTTTTTGACAAAAGTATATTCCAGTCGTGCTGCTTTTTTTTGGGTCGTCTTAATGTCACGTTTACACCCAAAAAAAAAATACTGCTGGTAATAGACATTCGCAGATGTGTTGATAGAAGAAGTCTGGCTTGAACTAATGAAGTCGAGACATAGGGGCCCCGTACAAAGGGGTGGGGGGTGCCGGAGCGAGTCCCGACACGACCCACGACTGATATGAGCCCGTGTTGACGGACGACTGTATCGTACTGTACATAACTTCACTCCGTTTTGCTTGCCTTTGTGTTTAAAACCACCTTTTTTGTCAGTTTTTTACCCCGAAATGCGTGTATCACCTAAACCATGAGCCAAAATCTCGTGCGCTTCGAAAAGTGAGCTTGTGTGACTATAAAAAATCGACAAGTGATGATTAATGAGCCTATTTTGTAATATAACTAGATTCTAGATCGGAATATGACAAGTTTTTGTAGTTTATTCGCATTTGGTGTAAAAACATTTCTACTTAGTTTTACATGACAGATATGAATTTAATATTAATGGAGGGTTAAAAACTATTTTAAGGAGATGATAAAATAAATAATAATCATATTTTGGGCTAGTTTGGATTGGATTGAATAATTTTAATTACATTGAACATACATTTAATGTATTTGAGGTGAGTGCTAAGTGTTTTTTTTGTTGTAATCCCGAAGACCCGCCCCTTTTTTGTGTTGGGATTAAGTTAGTCTTGAGTATTCACAGATTCTGGTCTACTTAGGCCGTCTGACGCGATGGGGGCCCAAAAGCTATTTTGATTGGTCGTACTAGTGCCAAAAACCGCTTGTAATCTTCAAAGTTTTAACTCTGTCGCTTTGTCATAAGAAAGGACCGAGTAAGTTAACAAAAAATAATTATTAAAGTCTGTTAGCAGTCTGTTTAAAAAAATAATAGTACAAAACAAGATATCTATGTACAAAATCAGCATTTGTTTTAGTGCCAAACCAGTTGTGTGGATTTTTTTTTTGCTACATTAACCTGCCCACTAACTAAACTTGGTCATAAAACCATCCACCATCTTGTTTTTGCGACTTAATCGCCTACTTTGACGTCATTGGTTGTCGTTAATGATCGTCAACTTCCAATTAAATTGATGGTTCTTGTCGAATAATCACGTTTTAGTTCATTTGTGACGTCTAATGGCGATATTATGCAAATTTTTTGAGGCATTTGAATGGATTAAAGGATGGACAAGTTGTTTTATGGCTAGGTTACTTTCTCGTCAACGTAGAAATGGTTTAGTTTTACAGATTTCTTGACGTTGAGTTAAAGGCTAGGCGCAAAAAAATGCGGTTTTTGAGCAATTTGATGGCGACTCCCGAATGAACGCAGATTTTCAACCAAATGTCGTAAATCCAGCTTCTATCCCGACACTATTTAGCCTCCGCCCTAGATTCTGTGGTAGAGGGTTACCTACCGGTCCAGCCGTGTAAGAATCTTAAATTGAGTCTGCCGTCAAAAATACGAAGGTTTGAGCCCCGATGTGTTTTTACTGGGGGTACAATGGTCCTGCAACAGTAGTACTTCGTATTCCAAGTTGCCATTTTGAACGGCGGGTTCGGGGATCATAATTTGCGCCTGTTTTGGAGGCAACGCCCCGTTGTCCTTGACGCCGTCCAGTTCTACCTGCGAGGGTTGGCGTTCCAACTCCAAGTGGCCTTTAGCCCGCCTCTTACGGATGAAACAGACCACGCCCACTGCAGTTGCCATCAGAACCAGTAAAAGCAAGATGGCGACGGCGGGTACTAGGACGGCGGTCATTTTCTTGGTTACAATCTGCGCTCCGGCGACCCCAGAGTTCTTTTCGTCGGCGGTACGTGCCTGGGTGCAGACGCTGTCCACGCCTGTGGGGGCGCCCAAGGGGCTGGCGCAAACGCCGTAAGTGGAGTTGGGGTTCAAGCCTCGGAGTCGGTACTCGGGGTACGAGGCCGGTAGACTAAGTTGTACGGGGCGGCGGTCTGGTCCAGAGAGGTTGCGGTAGGTAAGACGGATTCCGCGGATGTAGGGGCGTGTTTCGATGTAGCGGTGGAGGTCTAGGAGGATGGAGGTGGAAGTGGCGTGGCGCCAACTGATGCCCGGGGCGTCTGGGGACGCCGTGGTGGCGGAGAAGGGGTCGGAGTTTAGGATTTCGCAGTAGGAACCTGATGTACCGCGTGGGCAGGTGCATTCTACATGTCCGTAACGGTCTAGGTGGCAAGTACCGCCGTTCAGGCAGGTGTGGGAGGGGCATAAGTTCGATTCCTGGTCTGAGTCTACGCTGGGGGAGGCGGGATCCGGAGGAGAGGGTTCGTAGGGTTCGGTTTCTGGGGTGGAAACGGTGGTGGCTTCTGTTGTGGGTGGAGCGGGTGTTGTTTTGAGGGTTGGGGTGGTTTGTGTAGTGGTGGTTGGACAGCCGAAATCGCCGTGTTCTAGTCGTTCCAGAACTTTGCCGGCGTTGATGGGTGGGAAATGGCAACGGGTTTCTTCCGTCCTCTCCAAGGCGATGTTTTGGTTTCGTAGCCAATTGGGGAGCCAGGCTAAAGCGCAGAGACAGTTAAACGGGTTTTCCGCCATTGTTAGTTTTCGTAGGTGAGGGAATAGCTGGGAGAAGTCACGTGGAAGGGCTTGAAGGCTCAACCCGCTGATGTCCAACTCCTGGAGGTCCTCCAGGTTCTTCAGGTCTTGGAATTTAAGGGGTCCCATGGGGTTGCCGGCTAGGTTGAGGTTAATCAGGCCACGGATTTCCTTCAAGATGGTGGGTAAGACTTGTAGTCGGTTTCTTGATACATCTAGCTCGTGGAGGTTCTTTAGACTCCCGATTAGCTCCTGGTCTAGGTCTGTGAGACCCACGCCGCCTAGTTTTAGGGCCTCCAGGTTTGGGGTTTGGAGGTCTGAGGGTCCTAAGTCGGGGAGGACGTTAAAACGGAGATCTAGGAGCAATAATCGAGGCATTGCTAGGTGGGGTAACGACGTTAGCCTGTTGCCTTGCAACTTGAGCTCCAGAAGGTTCTCCAAACCGTCAAATGCGGCCGGGTGGATGGTCTTAATGTGGTTCCCGTACAAGTAAAGACGTTCCAGTAGGACCGCGTCTCGGAAGCATTCCTCGGAAATCTGAGTGATCTGATTGGACGATAAATCCAGGTTTTTCAGAGAAGTTAGCGGCAAGAAGACGCCGTCGGAAAGTTGTGTCAGTTTGTTTTGGCTCAGGTCTAGCATCTCCAAACTCTGTAGACCCTCAAAATCCAGGGGTGCTAGACCCTCGATGCCATTGGCGAAGAGGTAAAGGCTCCTGGTATTGGGCGACACCCCCCGAGGAAAGTGGGAGGAACGTCTTTGGAAGCATAAGATGGAATCCGGTGTGGAACAGGAACAGCCTTTAGGGCATTCGCTGGATGAGATGCCATGGGGACTGGCTAGGACTAGGATCAGGACTAGAACCAGAGCCGTTGGGGGGAGGAGAGAGACCTTCATCTTGTGGGGTCTTCTCCGGGGCTCAACCTGAAACCAGAAGGGAAATATGTCGTATTAATTGCGTTCTGTTAGAAATTTGACTCATTTGCTGCCATTGTTTCATCGCCATTCATGTCCAATTGTTTGGTTTGGGAGGGCTGGCAACCCATATTTTCACGACTATAAGTCAGTGAATGACATTTTTTCCATATATAAGGCGCACTGTCTATTTTGGAGAAAATTTCAGACTTTTAAGTGCGCCTTATAGTCCTGAAAATACGGTAGTATGTATTTACCGAATAAGAAACAACTTTGGAGAACCAAGACAAAGTTTGTCAACCAAAAAACTCAACTTTTGCAGTTTTTTTAAGTCTTGTAAAGTCAAAAACTGTTAAAAACTGCATCTCCTCTAAACTGTTAAAATTATAACAATACCATGGTTTTACTGTTTTAGATCTGGCAACCTTTTTCAAAACTCAAGTTCAGGTTACCTAAAACCAAAACTTCCAAAACAAATACTTGAAATGTCTATGCTGTAGGCTGTAAAAAAAAACTTGCTGTGACAGTTTATTATTGCCTCAACACACTTGGAATGAGTGGGAGAAAAGGGGGTGGGGCTTAGAGCTCATTTTTAGCTGTCGACGTCGTTTGACAGCTTTTTATCTTATCTTAGCTTCTTTTTTTTGGGTGGCTTGAACCAAGTAACCTGATTTTTTTTTTGCGGGTGTGTGTGTCGTTCCACCTGGGCCAGGTACAAAAGTCTCTTTGTTTCAAAACTGCAGTTTTTTTTCTTAGACTCGCTGAGGAGGAAAATCTGTGAACGCCGTGCATACTTTGCGGAATTAACTTTGTGTACATTAACAAATGGGATGTTATTACATGGTTCCAATACTTGTAACTTGAACATTTTGTAAGTAGAAGTGTACTTTATATGTAAATTGTCATTTGTCCCAAGAAAAATAACATACATCTATACTCTTCATTTGAATTTGATCCTAAAACAGAAAGTCGCCACTCATGATATACTTAGTCGGACCGCATAAAATGATGTGGTGGACCAGATTTGGCCCGCGGGCCGCCACTTTGACACCTGTTTTAAAACCTGCCTTTTTATTAGTTTTTTTATTTAACCAGAATCCTCTGAAAATCCATTATCCGTCGCCATTTACAACATGCCCGGACGTTTGGTCACCAGTCTTTTGGTCGCCGGTCAAATATACTTCGATATTAAACAGTACTTAGATATTAAACAGTACTTAGATATTAAACCGTACTTGGATATTAAACAGTACTTCAATGTTAAACAGTACTCCGGTATTAAACAGTACTCTGATATTAAACAGTACTCTGATGTTAAACAGTACTCTGATATTAAACAGTACTTAGATTTTAAACCGTACTTGGATATTAAAGTACTTCAATGTTAAACAGTACTCCGATGTTAAACAGTACTCCGATGTTAAATAGTACTTAGATATTAAACAGTACATAGATATTAAACAGTACATAGATAATAAAGTCTCTCTCATGATTATAATTTTGAAAGCTAGTTTCAACAGTAAACTCTCTGTCACCATTTTGACCGGCGACCAAACATCCGGCGACCAACCGTCCGAGCACCATATACAATTGCAAACGAGCTACATTCTTTAGCTGACGTTTAAATAAATCCACATCAGGGAAACTGCTTTGGATAAGGTTCAGCGATTAGCGATCAGATCCCCGATAAAGCTACGCCTGTCACTTTTTTTTCTTCCCTTTACTGACTTGAGTGATTAATACGACATTTTATCAGTTAGCGTGTTAGCTGATAACGCCAACGGCACGAGTGTAAACGCCGTCAAGTGACTCCCCATGGCGCGCTTTTTAACGCAAAAGTCGGAAAGCGCGTCGAAAAACATTCCTCCCGCAGCTCAGTTTAAAAAACAAATGCAATTGTGTGTGTGTCACGAGATTGGCATGTGGAAATCAACAAGAAGTTTTCAAGATGACAGATTTATGAAAGGATGATGATGATGATGATGCTCATAACGTGAATGACAGCTTTGAAAAAACAGATGTCTTTCAACCACTCACATTCTCACATCTGTCTTTTTTATTTCTGCCTCGGTTTGGGTGGCTGGACTAACTAACGTCAACTTTATTCAACAAGTAGGCCAGACCATTTTAGATAGAATATTTACATTTTTTATTTTTATAAATGGATTAAAAGAACTGGATTAAAAGCCCTGAATATTCTGTTTTTTATAGATCTAAAACAATGTTTATTTTAGCTTTTTTAAAATATATTTTTAGATTTTACAAAATGATTTTTGAACTAAAAACACAGAAAAAATGGATTTAAAAATGACAATTATTGATTTAAAAGGTGGAAAATCAGGAAATTGAATATACATTTTTACTCTTCATTTGAATTTGATCCTAAAACAACACTTGTTGTTGTGTTGGAATTTTTTTTTTTGGTAGAAAAAGGTAATATTTTGACATGGCAACTTTTTTAGGTGATGCTTTTTATTTATATATTTGGACATGGCAACTTTCTACATGACTAAACTTTGGTCAACTATTGTACACTAGTTAGTTGTTGATTATGTTCATTAAGAGACAATTGTGTATAAGTAATATAGGATGTTTTGGCCTATTTTGTATTTAAGTTGGCGCACAGAAAAAGCAGTTGTGTCAAGGTGGAATTGTAGTAGCAAAAACATCATTTTTGCTCAAGATAGTTGACAATTTAGCTTAAAAAATAGCAGCCTTTAGTGTCAAAACAGAGTTTATTATACTTGCTGTAGTTTTTGGTTACTCGCCATTTAGTTTCATTGCGTTTCTATGCAGTTTTCTTTTAAATATCTTTGTTTTTAAAGTTAAGCTTTTCTTGACGTCTCCCTCTCAACACTTGAGTGAATATTAAGACTTTTTCGGGAAGTTGTTTTGACGAGAAGAAGCTCGGAAATAAAAGCCAGGAACCAGAAGGAGTGAATAAGAAACAGTGGAGGTCAACATAAGTCAGGGTTTAGGGGGCGGAGTTTCAGACAGGCTAACGCAGGGGTGGGGGTTTTCAATTAAATCCCCGTCAAGAGCCCTTAACTTCTTGAGAGCCGCTTAGGTGAGCGATTTAAAAAAAAATGGAGTTACAGGTCAACGTGAATTTGTGTAATTTTGAAGGAAAGGGCAAGAGCCAAAATGGCGGCTGGCCGCCGCACCGGGTAGTCAGTCGTCTGTGTGTTTTCTAGAGGATTCTTTTTCCTACGGGGATTTGAGTAATGCTTTCGGCATGTGCGTTCGAGCGGAATTTGCACAGTTGCAATGGTTCCTGGAGTTCAGATCTTAGTAAAAGAGAGAGAGAGAGAGAGAGAGAGAGAGAGAGAGAGAGAGAGAGAGAGAGAGAGAGAGAGAGAGAGAGAGAGAGAGAGAGAGAGAAAAAGAGCCATGTTTAAAGACTCGCCCCGTTTTGGTAGGGCGAGGGTGACCAATCATCAATGAGTTGATACTGGGTCAGTTGGTAAATTAGGAGAATGTTGTTGTTGTTGAAGATGTCGGTCTGATGTTATGTTTAGTATTTTTATAAGAAATGGCCTAAAATGGTTTATCGAAATTAACAGGCGTCAAAGTGGCGGCCCGGGGGCTAAATTCTCGCCCGCCGGATCATTTTGTGCGGCCCGAAAAAGTAAATGAGTGCTGACTTTCTGTTTTAGGGTCAAATTAAAATGATGAGTATAGATGTATATTAAATTTTCAGATTTTCCCACTTTTAAATCAATTATTGTCATTTTTTTATCCATTTTTTTGGTGTTTTTGGGTCAAAAGTTACCTTGTCAAATCTAAAAATATATTTAAAAAATCTAAAATAAACATTGTTTTAGATCTATAAAAAACTGAATATTCTGGGCTTTTAATCCATTTATTAAAAAAAATCTAAATATATCTAAAAAGTTGACGTTAAAGCAGCCCTTTTAAATCAATAATTATTATTTTTTCATCCATTTTTTCCTGTTTTTAGTTCAAAAATCATTTTGTAAAATCTAAAAATATATTTAAAAAAAAGCTAAAATAAACATTGTTTTAAATCTATAAAAAACTAAATATTCAGAGCTTTTAATCCAGTTCTTTTAATCCATTTATAAAGAAAAAAAATCAAAATATTCTATCTAAAATAGTCCAGCCCACACACCGGTTGGTTTAGGCCATACAGGTACAACCGGTGAGAGATTGTCATCTGAGAAATGCAACGTTTCCCGCTATGAGCACATATTTGGCCATCTTCCATTAGCATAGCAAGCATATTGTCGTTTTTTTTCTTCTTCATTTTGTTTTTTTCCACCTGGAGGAGCTTTTTGCTTCTTCCCTAATCTTTATTTATCCTCCTTCATCCTCCACAAATCTTCTTCACCCGTCCTAAAAATCTCTCTTGACCCCTTTGTCGTGTTGACGCGTAATCCCACCGGATTATAGGGAACAAAATCCAGCTGCGGTCGCTCAAAACGCTAAAAAAAATAAGGGAGTCGTAGAAAAAAAATATTGTGGAAAAGTTTTTACACCAGGGGTGTTCAATTCTGAATAGGGCCCGCACAAGAAGCTTAAATTTAGATAGACTATACATATGAAAATTGGTCTTTTTAACAATAAGGATTTATATCTTTATCGTTTTGGATTATATTGTTTTCAGGTATCTTGGAAGAATGTGACATGTTTCCACAAAACTGATAGCGTCATCGTAGCATTGCTAGCATAGCATTCAAATTCCTAGCCTGTGTTTTATGAGTTCTTTAAGCATCAACTGTCAACGTTTTTCTGGTTGACCTAAAATACGGTATGCGAGTCCATAACGTCAAAAATATGTTTAAGAAAATGCTGCATTATGAAACTGAGGAATTATTTTGTGATTTTTGACCTATAAACACAGAAAAATGGATTAAAAAATGACTGATTTATTTAAAAATGGGAAAATCAGGAAATGTAATATACATCTATACTCTTCATTTTAATTTCATCCTAAAACAGAAAGTCAGCACTCATCATTTACTTTCCCGGGCCGCACAAAATGCTGCGGCGGACCAGATTTAGCCCCCGGGGCCACCATTTTGACACATATAACCTAAACAGAATTATCAAGGGAGCTTCTCATTGTACATTTTCATTTTAAATTCATTTTTTGATGTCCACGGATGATTTTTAAGGTCAACCTCAGTCCAAATCGGGCCAAAACTCAATGATGCGAGAGTTGGGGGGGCATTGGGGGCGGGGTTAAAGGGTTAAAGATCAGGCTGAGATTAGTTTCAAGCAATGCTCCGCCATAACAAGCCTTGTTTGAAACACTGGCGGATCCGGTTACACACACACTTATTTGAAAGCTCCTCTTGTGTATGTAAAAAAGGCCGATTTGGTTCCCCTCCTCTTGTTTGCGTCCGGTAGCGGTCTTTCGTCACGGCACCCCCAGTCCGAGACTGGCTACAATTGAGGTCCTTTTTTAAGGGGTATCTGTCTAAGATCTGGTCCAGGTTCTCGTCTTCCAATGACATGAAAGTTGACTGTGGACAACATTGGCTTTTATGTGTTGTTGGCGTGTAAACAACGTGACCCCTGTGACCCTAATTTGACCTGAGCCAACCCACGTAGACGACAGGAAAAAATGCTGTCTCGTCTCTTTGACCACGGAACTTAAAAGTCAGGGACACCATTTATTCCCTTGTTTTGATCTGTAGGATATTTTACTGTGTTGACAGGTTTTTTTAGTCACCTGAATGTGTCAAAGTCGCGGCCCGGGGGCCAAATCTGGCCCGACGCATTATTTTTTGTGGCCCGGGAAAGTCAGTGATGAGTTCCGACTTTCTGTTTTAAGATAAAATTAACATGAAGAGTATAGATGTATATGATATTTTCTGATTTTCACACTTTTGAATCAAAAATTGTTATTTTTTTAATCCATTTTTTCTGTGTTTTTAGTTCAAAAATCATTTTGTAAAATCTAAAAATGGGAATTCAAGTATGACGTTACGGATATATTTACTGTCATTATATTATTATATTATATATATGTATCATGTACATGGAAAGTGCTATGGCTAATTTAGCATTGTTTTTAAGGGTACTACTACATAGTCACCTCTAGAGCCAGCCCTTGTTGTTGTATTGGAATTTTTTGGTAGAAAATTTTGCAGTGGAGGAGGAACTTAGTGTTGGAAGATTTTATAAACGAAGGTGGCATCTTCATATTTAATAGTATTGTCCAGTTCAGGTATTTGTTTTTATTTTTTATACATCCGAGAGCGGTGGTTTGTTTTTGTTTTGTTTTTGTCCGATACTATCAGTTAAGTTTGCGCAAGTTTGCTCTCCAATTAGTCACGCTTTTGTTAAAAAAAATCATCACAAGTTTTGACACAAGTGTTTTTTTCCCCCTTTAAAAATATATAAACAACACTTTAAGGGAATCTCTCTTTTAGCAATTGATACGTATTTGAGGGTACTTTAATTCCGGATCCCAACTTGGACTTGAATGAATGTGTCTTTGTTATCTCGTCCCAGAACGCCAATTTGTCTAAAGAAAAGAACGAGTGTGTTTGCTTTTAATCGGCGTATCCGCTCTGACACGTCATTTGCGGCGCCTTCCTGTGCTGACCTGCAAAAAAAGCCGGCGGCGTTTTTTTTACCTATACTCAGGTGTGCCTTTTTTTGTATTTGTCTTGAAGCGTTTCTATTAAGACATCCATGCCAAATGATGTCATCGTTTCCTTGGGATAACGCGTGGCATTCCAAATTGCCCGTTTTTGTCTAAACTACTGTCATTTCCATGTAACTACCAACCCGGTTACTCGCTAGTTAATGTATTTTTAGGATTAATTTGTAGTGAGATAACGTGACTGGAAATTCCAGATCAGGATTTCCAAAGAAATGTTATATGACCAAGTAAGGCAATTGTTATGTTAGCTTTTTAAGGGATGCTAATGCTAAGGTAGCATTGTGTGCTTAGATTGAAGGACAAACATGTGAATGGGATATTGCAAGTTAATGTAAATATAGTGCAATATGGTGGTAATACTTCTGGTTCATTTTATAGTTTATAGTTCTTCACTTTTTTAATGCCATTATCCTATTATAGGCATCACATTCATCTATTCCGCTGCTTCTGATTGGCTGATAGAACAGTTTAGGAGGATCTAGGCAAGGTAAATGATAATTAAAACCGATAGAAGGTTGTGGACTTTCTATGTGTGGCTCCAGGTTTTTTAACTAGGTCTACAATGTCATCTGTGTCTGTATTTCTACTATAACCAAAACATTTCCCAAATACTGGTTGAAATACAGTTCAAATCTAATCTAATAATTGTTAAAAACTGCATTTCAGCCATCATATTTAAAAAAAACCTGTTTAAACCCCATTTTTTTGTTTTGTTTACCTGTTTTTGATCCTTTTGTCTAACAAAACAAAAGTAGAACACCCTTCCATCATTTTTTTCCTAAGACAAAAAGTTTACACACCCCTTGTTATATATACATAGACTGTAACGTACTTGAATTCCTGAACGTAAATTCAGCCCACTCTGACATTCTGTACAAAGTAAGTATTCGGCAGGAAGTGAGCTGACACACCATCTACAGATTCCTCAACCTGAGGAATGTGTGTGTGTGAGTGTGTGTATATGTGTGTGAGTGTGTGTATATGTGTGTTTTCAACCGAAGTCAACAGAGCAGGAGTACAAGTAACAACCCCCTCCTCCTGGCTTTTGAACACACACACACATTTTACACACATTTACACACTTTTTTACACACTTTTACACACACTACCTCACTGAGTAGAAACAGAGCCACAGGGAAGTCACAGAGCAATTAGTGAGAGTTAACCGTGTGCGTCCAGACGCCCAAGGGCAATACGTGTCCACACCGTGAGACCCTTTCGCTGCCCCCTTAGCCGTATTTTCCGTCCTGTCCGTTTATAATGGGAAGGCAATAGATTTTTAATGGGAGTTTAGTTTTATTTTCTTTTGAGTTTTTGGGGGTTTTTATTCGTTTTAGGAGTACTGTATTTTCACAACTATAAGGCGCACTGTCAATGAATAAAACATTTTAATTTTTTTCCCATATATAAGGCGTACTGGATTATAAGGCGCCCTGTCTATTTTGGAGAAAATTTAAGACTTAAGTGCGCCTTATAGTCGTGAAAATATGGTAAATTTGATTGTTTTTATTTAGGTTTTGGGGAGTCTGTTATTTTTTATATGTTTAGACTGTTTCAGTAAGTTGTAGTTTAAAAAAAAAAAAATTAAGTTCAAGAAAATGTATTTTTTTTCATTATCAATACTATTCTTGCGACGCACCAACCAGAAATCCATGCAAAAGTAGTATTTACACAAGTATTTTTATTATTTTTTTCATTATAAACAATATCCTTGCGATGCACAAACCAAAAATCCATAAGTTATATTTATCCAAGTAAAAGCCTTAGTCAAATGTGTTATTTCCACTCTATACTTCGTGTTTACTAACCAAAATAAACTTGTAACGCGTCTTATACTTTGGCACTACGATACTACAGTACAGGTAGTACAAGTACATGCTTGTAATGTTTTGATAGTATGATGTCACAGTGTTTCATGTTTGTGGTTTGTCACGGTCTGACTCACCTACGAAAGATGGGTCGCTCCACTTTGCTGGTTTTCGTTTCGTCTTTCCCTGCAAAAAAAAACAAAATGGTCAAGCGTCCACCATCTTGGAAATGATAGATCTGTTTTCTTCTGGTCAGGTGTGTGGATTCCAATGGCACGTGTGCGCGCGTTTTTGTTTGTCAGGGGGTGCCAAACGCTAGCAGGCAAGGCGGAAGAATGCGGGTGGACCGCTCTGGGCTCCGCCCACTTTTCGCCCTTGTTGTCAATCATCGTTTTACGTTGTTTTTGTTGTTGTTGTTGTTATGAACATGTTGTTTTCAGACAAAACTAGCAAGAAGTGCTTTGCATTCTGATGTAGCATTCCAGCCCGCCCCTTTGCCCTGATTGGCTCGCTATTGGAAGGTGACCAATCCAGATTATGATGTATTATAATGCGCTTGTTTGTGGGAAAGCAAAAATATTGTTTCTTGTCCCCCAAAAAGTTTTTGGTGATGTTTTCAGACAAAACTAGCAATAAACACTGTCTAGCCCGCCCCTTTGCCCTGATTGGCTCGCTATTGGAAGGTGACCAATCCAGATTAAGACAGATTATAACGCATTAGTTTGAGGTAAAGCAAAAATATTATTTTTTTTATCCCCCAAAAAGTTTTTGGTGATGTTTTCAGACAAAACTAGCAATAAATGCTTTCAAGCCCGCCCCTTTGCCCTGATTGGCTCACTATTGCAAGGTGACCAATCCAAATTATAACATATTAGTTCATGGAAAATCAAAAAATATTGTTGCTTGCCCCCAAAATCGTTTTTGATGTTTTTGATCTGAAAAAAATGGTATATTTCAGACAAAACTAGCAAAAAGTGCTTTGCATTCTCTCATAGCCTTGGACCCCGCCCCTTTGCCCCGATTGGCTCACCATCAGAAGCAAATGTGAACGTTCCGGGTCTTTTATCGTGTTTCTGTTCTTAATTATGCTATCTTGTTTGATTTTTAAATCACTTATTGATCACAGGCCGTTAAATATTTGAGCCCGATGCGTCGTCGCTAGTTTCAATGGCGGACTCAAAACCATGTGGGCGGAGTCTATTTCGCATCGAGCTAACCCGGGATTTATTACATTTTTACTTGATGTTTATCCAGCTCAGAAAATCGGGGGGTGAAACGTGAGTGCTTTGCATTGTGGTCGGCTGTGCTTTTGCCTGCTGAGGTTTAACTTAATTACAGCCTTAGATTAGGAGTGCTTTTTTTCATTTTTTTTCTGTTTTTTGCGTCGTAGAAGAGGCTGCAATTTGCGGTGGATTTCTTTAGGGGGGACCGGCGTCCTCCCTCGTGTTGTTTATGTTGGAATTTTTTGTGGGAGGGTTTTGGAGGACTTTTTTTGGAGATGATTCCAAACCCTGGCGACGTTAAATCCCAGTTGGGATGAAAACTGTCAACGGGATTGGGCGTTCCATTTTGTGACGACAAGCTAGCGAGGACGTGATTAAAGAGGGAGGCTATGGTTCTTATTTGGGGTGTTTTTGATCCAAATGGGATCTTTTTTTTTTGCGTTTTTTGGGTCATTTGCACAACGTCTGGAAGTGCTTTTGCTTCTTTTTGCTCCATTTTTGACTCCAAAAAACGACTTTGACGTTAGTTGTGACGCCATCTTTTAGTTAAAAAAAGATAATTTTTGTTAATTCTTAAGAGGTTTTTGCTAAGGGATAAAATTATGGTTAACTCTTTGTGGGAAGCAAATTAATTAAAAAAAATGATGTTAGTTTAGTTTGGGTACATTTTCAGTTTTTTTATTAACATTTTAATAGAGTTAGGTCAGATTACAGTGCGAGAATGAAAAATACTTAATAGATCTTTTAAATAGCATCAATTTTAAGCATAAATAATGGAAAATTAATAATAGGAAAAATTAATAATACCAAAAAATACTACTAAAAATTCCTAATACTACAAAATAATAATACTACAAAATAATAAAACTACAAAATAATAAAACTACAAAATAATAAAACTACAAAATAATAAAACTACAAAATAATAAAACTACAAAATAGTAATACTGCAAAATAATAATACTACAAAATAATAATACTAAAAATTAATAATACTAAAAAAATCCTAACAAAATGATTATACTATTTTTACCCATACATCCACAAGAATTTTTTGTCATTATGGGATGCTATCATGATAAAAATAATAAAATGGCTGCCCTTTTATTGACATTTTTCCCCACCATAACATCAGAGAAGTGTAGTTTTCTTGCATATTTTTTGATGCCCGAACTGAATCACTTTATTTTGGATCAATTCAGTCAATAACGCAGGCATTGTCATACTTTTTGGACCAATTTACTCTTTTTTTCCCCCCCATGGGAAGGATTATGCGAATTTTCCCGGTCTGTTTGTGGCGTTGCGTAAAAGATGCTAATCCGTCTAAAAATTGGAAGGATTTTGGTGGTCAGAAGACAATTCTTACGCCAATTAAGTTTCAACCTCTTATTTTATTCCATTGTTGGATTTGCGTATCTTTTTTAGGAGCTTCACCATAAAAAATATTGTTTTTGAGGTTGCCTTTATGTGTTAAAGTACCCATTTTAATGACTCATGTCGTTTATTTTTAAAATGGAGCCTTGTCCTTAAGTGAGCTGAATTATGATGTCATGATTTTGACTTTTATGGACTTTTTTCCACAAAAAACGACTGTTTTTCGCACAAATTGCTTCGACATTTAGTGATGTCATCATTTTTATTGGTGTTGTCTTTGAAGCATAACTTTATTGATCAGATACATGTTGCATTTGATTGGACGTTGCCATGACGACCATAACCATACTCCCTATTAATGACCAATTTCCATATGTAATAGTATCATAATTATAATAATAATTAACAATATTTATACTCGGTAATATTAATTTCCACTCGGTTTATTGATTTTAGTATGCAGCTACCTTGCCCATAAATGCATATCCAAGTTTTAAAGTTTAAATGAAAAATAGAGCAACTAGATGCCTCATACACGTCTTTTTAAACAACTATTAGTACTATTATTATGTATATTTTTGTTCCAACGCGTTTTAACACATACCCCCGTTCGAATATCTATTTTAACCACACTTTAAAAAGAGTTTAAGACGTCAAGAGTGTTTGGAAAATTACACTCGCATAAAGTTTCCCGATTCCGAGCGAACCCAAACGCCCCGCAAAGGGTGAAGCGTCTTACCTCGAAACTTTTAACTTTTTTAATGATTCTTGTTTTGTAAATCCAAGAGGTAAAGTTAGTCCACGAGTGCGGCGCTGGTTCTTGTCCGTATTTGAAAGCGAAGTTGAAGCGAACGATCGCTCGTTTTGAACTCGTTCACGCTCGAGGAATGCGTTCGAGTGGCGAGAGCGCGCCGGAGAAAAGAGCTTTTGGGGAGTTCTTAAGTGGGCGGAGTCAAAGTCACCTTGCAGCCAGTTTTCCATCCTTTGCATCACTTTTGCAACGTTTGCATACTTTCTTGCTCTCTCTCTCTCGCACGACCTGTTCGGAAACACGCTCCTGTTTGCCCTCCATATTTGCATTTATTAATATTATTAATATTTTAATTCAATCATTTGCTTGGTTTCCACTCATTTTCCCCCTCAAGTCATGTTGAGAGTTTACATAACCGTCGCTATGGTGACATCAAATCCGTTTCAATTATACTGCCAAGCCCCCCAGTCAGACTAGATTGGACATCTATTGTCGTCAATGGTAGTCAATGAGTAAATACTTGAAAATGTATTTTTAAAGTTAAATGTTTTAAACTTAAAGTTGTTTCAGTGCCATATATGGCAACAGGAGTCCAATCTGATTGGACGGGGAGAGTCGACAATTGCTATTGTTAAAATAACATTTAATCTGTTCCAATATTTTTTTTTATTTCTTGACTTTAAGTGATACTAGCTGCTGTAGTTTTTACATTTGGTGTCAAAGCAGCGGCCCGCGGGCCAAATGTGGTCCGCCCAATCATTTTGAGCGGCCCGAGTAAGTAAATGACGAGTGCTGACTTTCAGTTTTAGGATCAAATTCAAATGAAGAGTATAGATGTATATTAAATTTCCGGATTTTCCCCCTTTTAAATCAATAATTGTTATTTTTAATCATTCTTTTCTGTATTTTTAGTTCAAAACTCATTTTGTAAAATCTAAAAATATATTTTAAAAAAGCTAAAATAAAAATTGTTTTCGATCTATAAAAAACTAAATATTCAGGGCTTTTAATCCAGTTCTTTTAATCCATTTATAAAGGAAAAAAATTTAAATATTCTATCTAAAATGGTCCGGCCCACATGAAATGGATGTTTTTGCGGGTTGTGAACAAACCCGAATTTGCCACCCGTCGTATCTCCGCCTTTTACGCGCGTAACCCACTTTCGGGAGGCCTGGGAATAAACATGGTGGCTTATTTCCTGACCGATTCCCATTGAAAAAGCCTTAAAGCGTGCCATTTTGTTGGCCCGTTTGCCACTGCGTTGATGTTTGCGCTCGTGTGTGTTACCAGGTGTCTCCCCGTCACGCTTAAACGCGATTGGACGGCCGCATGTGTGGGCTTTTGTCCCAGGGTTCGAGGTTCGGGGGGGGGTTGGGGACCGGATCCCGTCATCTCCATGGCCCGGTGGGCCAGGGGAAAGGCCCCCTGTGGGAACCACGCGGAAACAATCGTGCGAATGGGTTAATTGACGCTGGAGAAATGGACAATGTGGAGGAAAAAGGGGGCGGGGCTTAAAAAATCTTAAAGAAGAACTTGGCCGGGTAACGTGAGAGTAATCGTTAGAAATCAAAGGCGATATGTTAATTAACTTAAGTGTTTACGTTGCATTTTGTGATGTAGATACGACAGAATACTACCTGATTAGGAAAGTAGTACTTTAGGTACATTGCAAGTGGGCGGGGCCAGGATATTTGTGGTCGAATTGGATGAAATATTGGGTTTTTATATTTTTTATTGGTAAAGGTTGGAGAGAAAGAGTTAATATTTTATACGGTGAGTCAATAGAGTCCAATTGTTTTTTTTAAATATAATGCATTCGTCCATTGTAGTTTCTTTGTGTAGTAGTAGTACTGTTGTGTAATAAATAGTCATAACTCTTAAGACTTTTTTCCTAACTTTAACATTTTGTAAGTGGAGGTGTACTTTATATGTAAATCCTCTAATTGGTTCTGACACAACGACTAACTAGAGCCTTTAAAATGAGTCAAATTCTCCCAATTTTGTATAAAAAATGTGAGGAAACACACAAAAATGAGATAAAATTATAAGGAAAGGATTTAATAATTTCTTAAAATAAATAAAGCATATGAAAACGTTCCCTTTGCTGCTAAAATATTGTCATAGATGTAAAAGCCCATCCTACCAGGACCAAAGTCGTCCACTTTGTAGTACATTTTAGACTTTTATGTGTGCCCTGTGTATGTGTGTGCTACGTTACATTTGTAGTTTTTAATAACTTAAGAGTAATTCAAAATAAAATAATGGAAATGCATTTACTTTTTTAGGCGATTTCCTAACTTTTCTCGTACTATTTTGCACATAAAAAAGAAATTTGTATCCTGAAACTTTTGTACATAGACAACATTTGTAAGTAGAGGTCTGACTTTACTACTAAAGAAGCCTTATATGAGGTAATGTTTATTTTTAAAGGACTATAAGTTTTCTCTCCGCTCATCAAGATTTGATGGCTGGTGGAAAACTGTAATTGCCCGTCTGCTGGCGACCATTCCGTCCATCCGTCCGTCCGTCTCTCTTCTAATCAAGGCCTTTTTTTTCGCCCATTTCTTAAAGCCACGGTCTCCGCTTAACAACCACTTTCTCTTTCTGTCCTCCGAGTCTCCCACGTAGCGCTCGAAAAGTTCAAAGCATCAAGTTTCTCGCGCGCGCACACATAAACACACTCACATAGCGGCCATTTTGTAATTTACGACACTACGCTCATCACATTTAAACGTCTCTCTCTCTCGTGACCGTTCTTTTTTGTTTGTCTCGTTAAAAGCGGTGATTTAAGAAGGGAGAGAAAAATGGAGAAAGGTGAGGGGAAAGTTTATTGTGATTTGTGTGTTGGTATTTTTTAATAAGTGGATCAAGTGTGTGTCATCTTTTTGGCTTTTTTTGGGTTGATTCTTATCCAGTTTATTGCTAGGAGACCCTCGGTTGGGAGGGTGGGTGATAAAATGCGGCTGTGATAAACGCCAGTCAAAACAGAGCGTGGGTGAGTAAAGGTGAAAAGGGAAAAGGCGCCTTGGCAAAGAATTTAAGAGTTATGTCAAGTTGTTTTGAAGACTGAGTTGCTTTTAAAATGGACCTCTTTTTATATTAAAAAAAACTTGGTTATGGTCCAAAATGGGGGCAGGTATCAACAATATTTTTTACTCTTCATAGACTTAAACACTTGGTAAGGAAAGGGACATTTTTAGATTAAGAAAAAGTTGAATATTTTTCATTATTAGGAGGTACCGTATTTGACGGACTATAAGATGCAGTTTTTTAATGGTTTAGGGACTGATATTATATGAACAACCCTTTTTACTGTTCACAGGGTTGAACGTTTTGTTAGGCTAGTGATATTTTTAGATTTAAAAAAAAAGTTGAATATTTTACAATTTTAGGAGGTACCGTATTTGACGGACTATAGGGTGCAGTTTTTTAATGGTTTAGAGACTGATATTATATGAACAATGAACCTTTTTTTTACCGTTTACAGGTTTGAACACCGAGGCAAATGACATTTTTAGATTTAAAAAAAAAAAGTTTCATAGTTTTAATTATTAGGAGGTACCGTATTTGGCGGACTATAAGATGCACTTTTTTAATGATTTAGGGACTAATTTTACATGAAAAAAACTTTTTACTTTTCACAGGGTTGAACACTTTGTAATGCAAGGGACATTTTTAGATAGTCATTATCCCTTTCTACCTTAAGAACAAAACCCCAAACGGGTGGCCATTTTTTTCCAATCATGACCTCATATCCCATCTGAAAAACATTCTTTCTATTCCTCTCCATTGACTCTTTCTTTCCAACCCACTCTTGAGTACTTTAACATATATTCCATTTCCATTTTCCTTCTTTTAACCACCACCACATGACTCTTACTCTTTCAGGTAACCTCATCAAAAAAAAACATTAAGACCTTGTCACCATTCTAAATCCCGCCCACAAATTCAAATATCCAAAGCATCCAATCCAGAAAGGATGGGCAAACTACGGCCCGCGGGCCACATTCGGCCCCCCGGGCTTAATAATCCGGCCCGCCAACTTTGTCCAAATAATGTTTTATTTTTTTCCCCAAGATGGCGCCATCACGCGGAACCTAGTGTCAGTATCTCTGTCCACTCTTATTTGTTTTTCATATTTTACAGCCCTCTATCTTTTTTTAAAATGACATTTTAATATTTCTTAATACTTTAGTTTACTGTGTACTTTATACCTTTTTACTTTAATGATGAGTGATGAGTATATTACTACTTTAGTCCTTTTTTCTGTTTATATTTCATATGTACTGATAACAGATGCACTTTTTTATATGTATCCTATCTTGTGCTGACCCCGCCCATCTGTCACATTTTTAAAGTCAATATGGCCCCGCCCACCCCTGCTCCAATACCCCAACAAGTCCTCCCTCCCCCCTCCATAACTTACCTGTCTTTTGATATCCATCTCACTCACTCACTGATCTCCAGCCATAACTCTCCTTAACCTCCATTTTTTTGGGGGGCGCTTGAGTCGTTCATGACTCCCAGATGGTCTTTTATGTGCGCGGCTGTGAACTGCGCGTGACCACATGGCGTTTTCATGTGGCGGGTGACCGAGCGCCTCTTCATGTGGCTCCAGATGATTTTATTTAGCGCCTAATACATTCCACTTTAAGACAAAATGTCAGATGGATGGGTTGGGAAGATGCGCTCATCTAATGACAGTCTTTCTGAAAATGGCGGTCGCTCTTCATTTCCTTCCCCACAAACTACTAAAATGTTTCATCTTTTAATAACCTCGTCCTAAACTTGATCTCTGATGATCGACTGAGCAGATTTACTCTAAGAATATACTGCTTTTATATTAATGGCAGGGTAACGTTGCTGGGTTAGCATTTTAAACACTGGGGAGGAAACCTATGGCTCAGGAGCTGTATGTGGCTTTTTTTGAAGGGGGGTATGTGGCTGTCCGCTCTTTAATCATAACTTTTTTTGTCATTAGACTCTATTTTATGAATACAGTAATCCCTCCAATATCGCGGCTTCGCTATATTGCAGATTTTTAGTAAAGTAAAAAAAAATAAACAAAAATTTACTTTAAAGCTCATAAAAAATTGTAAATTCTTGCTAAAACTCGCAAGCAGAAGCCACTCCCCTTTTTCTCCACTTGCTACTAGGACTCAGCACTGAAGTAAAAATATATACATATATATACATTACTATATTTACTACTATATACACCACTTTGCTGTTTTTTGTTAATCGAACAAAACACAACTTGATGTCCAATCACTGACTTGCATTTTTAAGGTGACTTAAGCAACAGTTGCTAATTATTCTTGGGTAAACAAAAGAGCTACTGTGTTCAAGGAAGCCCATAATAAGCAGATTTTGCAACTAAAAGAATGCCGCTAACACCTTCTTTCCTGTTTGTTACATTGTAAAATGACTCCCTTTCTTAAGCCATTAGCTACCATGGACAGCGGTAGACGTCCAACTTGTAAACTGGCTCTTTAGTGTAGTACTACTTCATTTTTAATCCATTATGACAACACTGTTTTGCCATTTAAGCTTTTTTTTGTGGGACTGTGTTTTTTTTGTTTCACTCTGCCATCTAGTGGTTCTCTTCTGTAATATTCAGTTAAATATGCTTTTAAAATTTAATATTTTGGACAAAATCTTCCTTTTTGAGTATGCTAATCCTCCATTTTGTGTCTGTTTTCTCTCTCTCAGGACGCTGATTCCTCTTTTTGATGCTGATACTGGTTTGCTCATACTGGCTGGAATGGTAAGACTTGATATATGTCCATTGTAATATCTTATTAAATTATTTGAGTGAATTGACATATGAGTTTAGGTCCAGGAACGCATTCAGCTCGTATCTCAAGGTATTACTCTAATTGACTCTTATTTTTTTTTCAGGGGGACAAAGTGGTGGACTGCTTTGAAGTGTCCACATCGGAGCCTTTTCTTTCTCAAGGTGAGGACATCATTTTAGGTTTTAAAATCAGAAATGAGGACTACCGTATTTTACGGATTATAATGCGCAGTTTGTTTTTCATAATGTTTTTTCCTTCTTAATGATGCATTTTTTGGCCTGGGGCGACTTATAGTCCAGAGCACGGGTGTCAAAGTTTTTAATTTTCCTGATTTTCCCCCTTTGAAATCAATAATTGTCATTTTTTAATCCGTTTTTTCTGTGATTTTAGTTCAAAAATCATTTAGTAAAATCTAAAAATATATTTAAAAAAAGCTAAAATAAACATTGTTTTAGATCTATAAAAACATAAATATTCAGGGATTTTACTCCAATTATTTTAATCAATTTATCAGAAGCCTAAAGAATCATCTTAGCGTATTTTTTTAAATTATTTTTTGTATCCACAGTGAGCCACTGTCTGACCGACATGTCAACCCGCGGCGTCGCCATGGTACCCAAGATCTCCATGGACGTGATGTCATGCGAAGTGATGCGGGTTCTCCAACTGACGGACAACTGCATCGTCCCCATTGGCTATCACGTCCCTCGCAAGGTTGTCCTTTTACCCGCTTTTTTACCACCCCAAACGAGCTCAAACCCGAGTTTTCCTTCAGAATCCCGGCCACGAGTTCCACGCCGACCTTTACCCGGACACGGCGGGTTTGACTCCGCCCATGTCTGCTGACGAATGGTGGCAGGGCGGCAACAAACAGGTGGAGGTCATTTTTATTGTTATTAAATTGAAACAAAATAATATACACTTCATTTTTTGCGCTTAGGTGGAAAAAGTCAGCCTTAACCCAGCGGATAAACGACCCAAATCTGAGGCTCCCGTGGCCAAGCCGGCGCCGAAAAACATGGATGCCATCAGTGGGGACATGAAGGTAAGGTGTGCAGCCATTTTGCTTGCTAGCCTTGAATTGATTTCTTTGTATTTAACAGGAGGCAGCAGGTGGTTGTTCCATTTCCAGCAGTCCAATCAGCAGCACCCCGAGTAGCAGCGCCGCCCCCTCGCGCTCACCGTCCTCTTCCTCGGGCTTCGTACCTTCGCCAAGTCCGGCCCAGGCCTCCAAGGCCTTCCACAACTTCCTAGGTGAGTCGCTCAACTTATCCAAGGTTGTTTTGAATCCGGACTGTACCTCAAAACAAAGCTCTTTATTTGTAAAATAACCTCCAAAAACGCCATTTTTTTTTTCCTGACCATAAACGTGACTTATGTCTCTTTTTTTCTTCTAAAATGCAGTTTATAATCTGCAAAACACAATAATTAGTCCTCAAATTCATATTCCAAGTTTTTTTCCTTGAAGTTATTATCAGCTTTTTACCGGAATCCTTGCCTCGGATGACGTCATTGGTTTCAACCATGCAGAGGCACAACATCATAAAAATAGATTTTACTTGCAGGGTAATTTTTTTTTTTTTTTATAAATGGATTAAAATCCCTGAATATTTAGTTTTTATTGATCTAAAACAATGTTTATTTTTGCTTTTTTTAAAATATATTTTTAGATTTTACAGATGATTTATGTACTAAAAACTGAAAAAATGATTAAAAATGGCAATGATTGATTTAAAAAGGGGAAAATCGTGAAATATAATATACATCTATACCCTTCATTTTAATTTGATCCTAAAACACAAAGTCAGCACTCATGATTGACTTTCCCGGGCCACACAAAATAATTTAGCGGCCCTGATTTGGCCCCCGGGCCGCCACTTTAACAAAGTAAAAAATTGACTGCGTTCCTTAGGCCCCACCTCCAAATTCCGACACATCGTGGGCACGGTCCTGCACCGCGACACCCACATCACCAACGTACGAGACCTCAACCTGACCACACCGGGCGAGTGTGACGGCTTCTGCGTCAACCGTCTCCACGCCGCCGTTCCACTCGCCATATCCGGCGGCCAGATCGCCATTTTTGAGGTTTGTCGGGGTTGTTGACCCACTTTCGCCGGCGGGGGATGACGTATGGCTCTCATCCCAGCGCTCCCGTCCCGGCAAACTGCCAGACGCCGCCCTGCCCACCGTCCAGAACTCGGTCAACGTAGCCGACCTTTGTTGGGACCCTTTCGACACCCACCGACTGGCTGTGGGTGAGTGACCTATCGGATTTACCACATAATTGGACGAATACATGAAAATGAGACAACCAGGACAACAATAATACTCCTAAAAAGTGAATTTGGCTGAAAATAAGCAAAGATTTATGCAATACTTGAGCCATATTCTTGTAAAATTATTTTTTTAATGTGTCACCTGGGAGTTTTAACGTATTTAATCCCAGTTTTGTTTGTTTTTAGCTGGAGAGGACGCTAAAATACGTCTTTGGCGAATCCCGCGAGACGGTCTGAAAGAGACAATAACCGAACCGGAACTCATCTTGCAAGGTGAGGAAATGAAAACTAATGACGTTCACTTGTTATCGGACATTTTTTATTGTGATTGGTCGCAGGTCATACGGAGAAAATCTACTCCATCAAGTTCCACCCGTTGGCCAGCGATCTGTTGGTGTCTTCGTCTTATGATCTCAGCGTCAGGATTTGGAATCTGGAAGACGGTGAGCAGGTTCGGATTCTCACTGGACATCGGGATCAGGTGAGGATTATCGCGGACATTTTTTTAAAAAAAGGGGTCAACATTTGTTATTGTTTTTTCTGTGCATTAAATTTTTTATTCTTTTTTATTTATTTATTTATTTTATTTAAAAAGGGCATCAATAATATTTGTAAATGTTTTTTCAGTGCATTTAATTTATTTTTTTTTTTTTTTATTTAAAAATAGGGTAAACAATATTTTTACATGTTTTTTCAGTGCATGGCATTTTTAATTTTAGTTTTTATTTTTAGAAAGGGTCAACAATAGTTGCAAATGTTTTTTCAATGTGTTTAATTTTTTTATTTTTTTTATTTTTTTGTAAAAGTGTAAAAAAAATCTATTTCTGTCATCTTGGCATTTTAGAAAATAACCAACTTTGATGAGAGAAGACAATGCACATTATTTACCCTTTTCCTAGTTTAAAACAATTCTAAAAAGTGTTTATTTTTGCTTTTATTTCTGTTTTTTTTGGGTGGTCCGGTCAGGTGTTCGCCATGGCTTGGAGTCCCGACGGCAAACTGCTGGCCACCGTGTGCAAAGACGGCAAAATCCGCATCTACGACCCACGCAATTCGGATGCGCCCATCCGGGTTTGTATTTTTCGTCAACGCCATCTTCAAACAAAATTGAATAAAAATGCATTTTTTTCAGGAGGGTCCCGGTCCTGATGGCCACAGGGGCGCTCGGGTGGTCTGGGTATGCGACGGCAAGTACCTACTGGTGTCCGGATTTGACAGGTACTGTACTTTTCTACATTTGAAGGCCTTTATGGCTCACTTTTTCTTAAAATCAAGGTTTTTGGGGTGGTTAATGAGTGTGTTTTTTGTTCAATTTTGCTGGGATTGTGTGTTTTTTGCAAATTTTTGCTGGTGCAGTCGCAGCGAAAGAGGCCTGTACTTGTACGGCGCCGACTCTCCGTCCCGCGGGGCGGTGGCCAGTGTCTCCGTGGACGTGTCCCCGTCCACCCTCATCCCGTTTTACGACCCCGACACCGGGCTGGTGTTCCTCAGCGGAAAGGTAAACAAACGAGAGTTAAAATGGCGTCCGAAGACTGAGATTTTTTGTGTGTGTGGGTTTTAAGGGGGATACCCGCGTTCACATCTACGAGATCTTCCCCCGAGAGCCGCATTTTGTGGAGTGCAGCAGTTTTAACAATCCCGAGCCACATAAGGTGAGATCTTCAATCTCCATATTTGCAATTTGTATGAAAAACTATGGAAAAAAATGGCATTTTTTCCAGAAATTGTTTTTGTATTTGAAAAATAAAATAAGAAATAAATATATGTAAGTAATAAATAACCAAGAAATAAGGGGTGGTTGTGTGTTTAGCGCGTAGGCCTCGCAGTGAAGGATCTGGGTTCAAATCCAGATCGGACCATTTTAGATATAATATTTAGATTTCTTTTTTAATAAATGGATTAAAAGAACTGTATTAAAAGCCCTGAATAATCTGATTTTTTATAGATCTAAAACAATGTTTTTTGGAGCTTTTTTAAATATATATTTTTATTTTACTAAATGATTTTTGAACTAAAAACACAGAAAAATGGATTAAAAATGACAATTATTGATTTAAAAGGGGGAAACTCAGGAAATGTAATATACATCTATACTCTTCATTTGAATTTGATCCTAAAACAGAAAGTAACTTTCCCGGGCCGCACAAAATGATGCGGCGGGCCAAATTTGGCCCGCGGGTCGCCACTTTGACACACCGGATTTGAACCCCAGAGCCTGGATTCAGATTTTTGTCTTCCCTCTCAGGGTTTAGCCTTCCTGCCCAAGAGCGAGTGCAACGTACGGGAAGTAGAGATGGCGGCGGCCCTCATGCTCAGCAAGACGGCGGTGGAGCCGGTGGTCTTCAAGGTGCCCAGAGTCAAGGTGAGCCCATGCTGCCTGGGTGACCAAACGTCCGGGCGACCAAACGTCCGGGCGACCAAACGTCCGGGCGACCAAACGTCCGGGCGACCAAACGTCCGGGCGACCAAACGTCTAAGTACCCTTTAACGCCCACCCCTCGCAGAAAGAGTTTTTCCAGGACAACTTGTACCCTGAGACGGCGGTCACCTGGGAAGCGGCGTCCAGCGCGGCGGCCTGGCTCCGCGGCGAAGATTCTCGACATAGAAAGATCAGCTTGAGGCCCAGCGACATGGCGCCAGGTAACGTTTTTATTGGATTTCCATCTATGTCCGTCTAAATTTTGACTGAGGTCTTCCTTATTTGTGTTTGGTCAGTGAGTGAAGCCCCCAAGGAGGCGCCGGTGAGGAAGTACATGCCATCGTCCTTCTACTTGGAGGAGAAAACCGACGAGCAGAAGAAAGAAGAGGTGAGGAGGAGAGATGGGGGGTGATGGAGTCGACTTTGAAAAAAATTCCTGATTTTTTTGTTATGCAGCTGCTGGTTGCCATGGTTGCCAAACTGGGAAACATGGACGACCCGTTACCACAGGAATCCTTTGAGGGTGTGGATGAGGATGAGTGGGTAAGTAGATGTGAAAGATGGTATTTAAATTAATAGTTTTTTTCAACTGATTTTATCAAAATTTTGCTCACTTATTCACTTTTATTTTATTTTAATTTTTAAAAAAATGTGCCAGCTATTGACCATTTTGTAATGCCACAAAAGCAAAAAAATATATACATATAAAATCATGTGATGTTTTACTGCCCTCTGCTGGCCAACTTCAGAAGTACAAAAATACCAATATTCTCCAGAAAACCAAACTTTCTATTTTTTTTTTTTTTTAACTTTCTTTCTTTGGTCTCACAGGACGATTAAAAATCCAAGGACAACCACACACTCGCCATTACAGCATCACTGCGACCAATCATTTTTTATCGTGCCAGTCCTATAAAATGTGTCATTTTTTCAAGGTATTTTAATGTTATAATGTGGAAAATGTGGAAAAATGCTACAAAAGGCATTCAGGAATTCTTCATGCTTTTTGGGAGGCTTTCTTAAGGATCAAAAATGATCTTTTAACAAAAGAAAATTGAATTTTATAACATCTATAATCATGTTGACCTCCTTAAATAGTGGCATTAACTTTAGAATTTGTTTATGAGGTTTTGTGATGGTTTAATCTCGGTGAATATGAATATGTATTATCATATATATATGGTTATTTGGGGAATGTTTACAGTTTTTGCTAAAAAAATAATGATGAGGTAGGGTAAATGTAGCTAATTAAAATATTATTATCACTATAATCAAATACAGGGTTGCCAGTTTTCATAATTGGCCATAAGCAGTTTTTTTGTAATTTTTAAAATTAATTTTACTAATTTTCTGCTTATTCCCTGACTGTTAATGTACTTTTTTCACTTGTATTTTCTTAATAAACGGGATATTAATGTACTGTACTGTAGTTTAAGTTGAATTTTATTTGAAAGATATAACATATTCCTCCAAATGTTTAACTTTCTGGGCACTTAAAAGTATTTTTTCAGTATTTGCAACTTACTGGAATGTCTCAAATGACAAAAATATTAGTTAAAAATATACAATCAAGCCATGTTAAGTACTTCCAACAAATTGCATCTGTTTGTTTACAATCTCTGATTTTTGTCAGTGTTGGTGCAATGATATACTGTACTGTATTAATTATGTATTTGCTTGTTCTTCTTCTAAAACGCCATATTTTGTCATTTGTCTTAATACTAATGGGATCATTTTTTAATCGGTGCAGAATTGTTTAATGGTCAGGGTTTGTTTTCCATATTTTTTCAGTATTGTTTTCAAATTAAATTGAACTTTCATTCTATTAATATATGTTGTTTTATTTCTAGTGAGATTTATTTAAAGACATCAGCAAAAAATTACTTAGTATTCGCTTATTTGGTATGCTTTTTTAAATATCAACGATAACCAAATTCATCAGTGCGAGTTATGAGATCCAAGCTGCAGTTCTTCCTCCCTACCGTGAGATGGCATTATCATGGTAGACAATCAGTCTTTGATACTTCCGTCAACTATGACACTTCCGTGTAACCTTCAATGCTGTTCGTGCATGTGAAGAGTCCTCCGTCCTCCGAAAGCCGCATTACGACACCAAAATGGTAAGAAAAGTCACTATTTCAACAAACATGTCATTCTTATTAGCATTTTCTAGTCAATATGAGCTTTATTCCATAACATTATCCTAATTAAGCGTGAGAGCCGCGAATGAAATCCGTCAACTAGCTTCCTTGCTACAAAGCTAATTTACTGCTAAACACCGTCGCCAAACGTGTTATACATGTGTTTTATATTGCAAACACTTGACACAAATATTTATTCTATTTTTACATTCAATCTATGAATTTGGTATTTTGTTCACTATCCCTGCTAAAAAGAAAAAAACGAGTATGTACTGGTTATTAACAGCCATTCACAACAAATCCAACAAGGCTGTTCTGAATTAGCACACCTGCTATTTATTTGCCCTAACAACATGTGACGTATTCCACTGCTTTCCAAAAATAAAGAACAGTACTAACACTACTTACTACGTTGCTAAAATATCCAGGACCAGCACAAAGTCCATCCTAGCCGGATTTAATCCATTCTAAGAATTTTCCCATGTTAATATTATTCAACGTACTTTTACAGCACTTTATATTATCCACTACTTGACCTATTCCTATGGTTAACATTTTTTTTTCTGTTATTCCACAGGCTAAATATTTAGCACAAGTGATTGTGATGGGAGTTCAAGTGGTTGGCCGTGCTTTTGCGCGAGCTTTACAACAAGAATATGCAGGTAAGTAAGCCACCATATGCTTAATTTGACCCCTTAACTTACTTAATTAACAATTGATTGTATTAACGCCTGTAAGATTAATTTGTAACATCCCCACCGTAAGTTTCATACTATATCAAAACCATTAAAGCAGTTTTTTTTCATTGAATTGATGGCTTTTTGTTTTTTTCAGCGAGTCAGGCAGCGGCGCGGGCGCGAAATAGCGCCGGTCAGCATTCTGCTGCTGCGTCCAACATATCTGGTTTGACTTTACAAGAAGCTCAGCAAATACTTAATGTCTCCAAGATGGAATCAGAGGAAATACAGAAGGTACTGTTTTCCACATTTATGTCCCACATGGGGAGTTAAGCAAAATTTGCATCAAAACAAACAAAAATGCAATTAAAAGAGCCCAACTGACTATTTTATGATGCTCATTTATGACAACAACGTCATTGTTTGCAACCTTATTTAGTGCTGTTCAAGTGATTAGCAAAAAAAAACCCCAAAACAAAATATTAGCATTTTCTAATAGCCCCAAAATGTCTCTTAAATGACTCAAACCATCCCCCTCACATTTTTTTGTATGAATTCCTTTCCAGAACTACGAACATCTTTTCAAAGTCAACGACAAATCCGTGGGCGGTTCATTTTACTTACAATCAAAAGTGAGTATACTTGAACTTTTCGTGTATTTTGCGCCGTTGCTGAAGTAGCTTCTCAAATGCCAACGGCATAGCATGTTTTTGTCGGAAAAATTGAATTCCCCTTAACTAGCGTTAAAGGAAAAAAATCAAACCAGATATTATTCCGTTTAGAGGCCCTGCATTAGCTATTTTGTGTGTGTACGCAGGTGGTTCGGGCTAAAGAGCGTCTAGACGAAGAACTAAATATCGAAGCACAGGAACAAGAGCGGCAAGAACAAAAGCTGAAATCGCAGCAAAACACGGAAACATGAAGTAACAAAACGCCTTCCCTCTCATTGCGTCACCTGTAAATTAAATCCCAATAAATGTCAAATCATTCCCTACTTCTTTCTTTGACATTTTCAATTCTAGCAACGTAAATGTTAGGAGAAAAAAAACTTTATTTGAAAAAAATGTCATTCATTATTGATGTCCTGATGACATTTTTATTTTTTGGCAATTAAGTCCGAGTCATCTTATTTTGAAAATCTGAGTACAACAGTAATCCCTCAACTATCGCGAATGTACTACTTAGCGATTTTTTTCGCTATTATTTAAAAATATATATTTTTCAATATATATATATTTTTGATTATTGCGAATTCACTTCATGGTTAAAATAAGGTTGCAAACAAATTCTTATAACAAATTAGTTTACTAAATAAAGTCATATAGCAGATAAGATTGATCATGCAATTCCATATATGGGGCTATTTTAGCATTTTTAAAAATTTCTTGCAATATGAATATGATAAAATGTGTTGTGTATATATCTCTACATTTGTTGCCTGTTATCTTAACTCATTAAGTGCCATATTAATTGATTCTATTTAATTGGCCATGGTAAATAGTAAAATTAAACGATTTTAAGGCAATTTTTATGGCTAGTCAATGTGTGATAATATGGTACATATAAATATGTAGTTTCAATTGATAATTTAAGTGCAAAACAGAAGCAAGATCTTTTTTATATCAAACAAACCTTTAATTAAACTGTTGTTTTCATTGACTTTTTTAAACCAACATTGTCATCAAATTCCTCTAAAACTGGAGACTTTAACAACTAAAATAATTGCATGTTCGACCACAGAACACGTTATCAGGAAAAAAATATATTTCTCTTTTAAAACACTTAACTTTTTTTTACCTATGATAAAAAGGCACTTGTAAAAACAAAAATACTGACAAAAAATCTCAATGTGCAAAAAAAAAAAAAAAACAATATAGAACAGACCTTGCTTGGCCTTAAGTCTTCTCTATTATTAACCCTTTGTGCAACACTGTAGCACTCCAGTCAAAGGCCCCGCCCCTTTTTTTCATAAAAACATTGACCGAACTTGTGAACACATTTACAAAAAAAATGGAGCAAGTACCGCTTTTTGAATGTATAAAATGTGTCTATTTTTACAAATACAAGTCAGGAATGAAGCTCGACGGAAAGCATGTTCGCGCTCCCCCTAACGGAGGGAGGAAAAAGTGCAATTTTGTTAAGACGGGATTCCAAGGGTTAAATAAGGAATTGATTATAATTTGATTTTTCTATTTATCTAATTTCTAATTAGCATTTAGCTAGATGTCCAATTCCATTTTAAGGGAGAGCCTGGCAGGAAAAAATAGACTTAAAATGCGCTTATAGTACTTAAAATTTGAACTCCTTCACTGCTTTTTTAAAAGTTTTCGACATCCATTTCTAGCTTTGACGTCTCTGTAATCCAGTTTGACTGAATAGGACGTCTATCACCATTTTGGCTCATGTAAAGCCCCGCCTCTTTTTACCAGTAGTTAACATTGCAACCTTAAATTATACTGTCGCTGTCTCTTTAAATCACCCAAAAGAGTCACTTTGCCATATGAAGGCATCAGAAAAAAATTAGCTGTAAATTCAACATTAGAAAATGAATGTCTCGTCCAAGCGCGTACAGAAAGAAGAATATACAAATATGTAAGAGGGCATAGAACCTATTCATATAAAGGGATTCTGGTCTCAATCCATTTTGATCCCGTCTCCAACCCCGACCGCTAAAATAGGCAGTACTAAAAGTCATTTAAAATGCAGAATTAAACATGGCGATTGCTCCATTAAAGGTAACACCCAAGATTTTTTGTTCTTAGCATCCAGTCCCCCCAAAACGTACATCCCGCCATATCTACGTCACTATTTTTTGGCACGGTTTGTCGAACCTTTCAAACGCAAATGGGTGTCAAAGAGGTGGCCCGGGGGCCAAATTTGGCCCGCCGTGTAATTTTGTGCAGTCCGAGTAAGTAAATAAAGAGGACCGACTTTCTGTTTTAGGCTCAAATTCAAATGAAATTGATGTATAAAAATATTTTCAGTTTTCCACTAATATTGAAAATAATTTTTAATAAAATGTTTCCATTTGAAATGAAAAACAAATGATTATTAGATGTTTTCCCTTCCTAAGAAAAAAAATTCAAATAAAGTTTTATATCTATAAAAAAAACTGAATATTTAGGGCTTTTGATCCAGTTCTTATAGTCCAATTGAAAAAAATAAAATCTAAATATTGTATCTAAAATGGTCCGGCCCACATGACAATTCCAGAAGCGAGAACCCGTGAAAAAAACGCTATCAGGATTTTCTGCCTCTCGTCTCACCGCCAGGGGGAGACAAACCACAATGCCTTCCCTTTCCTTAAGTCGGAAACGGTTATTGGTCTTTACCAGGTGAAGGAACACCATTGTCGGCCCTTTTGATAGCGCCAAAAAGCTCCAGGGCTACAAAACCTGCGGATAAATTTCTCCGCCTTAGTCGGCCCACCCTCAAATATAGGGCTAGATTGTCAGCAAAAAAACGCAACAAGGTTAGCAGCAGTTTTTGAGGTTTCCCGACTAGAACCAGTTAAGTTAAGATGTTTAAGGCGCTTTAAGTTCTGGCGAAAGGAAAGAAATAGCGCTTATTTGCGGTTCTTTGCGGGGTTCGTCGTCTATGTCACTCTACCAGAGGCACCATAATCTTATAAATACCAGGTAAAGGAGAAAAAAAAAGAACTTAGGACCATTAACGTAAAAACGCTTCGTCCACAAAACCAGGAATGCAAAAAAAGTATCCATTAAGGAACGTCATGTTGCGTAATACGGATCATCTTGAGCCCCCTCTTGAGGCTTGCGTTCTTTAAAATATGGCATGGAAGTCTCCATGTTGGATTTGCGACCCTCTTTGAAGCTATTGTGTGAGCCCCCCTCCCACCCTCGAACCGACGTTGGCCCCCCTGAGCTCTTCTGGAATGTGTTCATGTATCAGTTAACCACAGCTGGCTTGAACACCACAGTCCCTGGGGGGATGACCACCCAGGACAGGGGATCATGAGACCCTCCAGTGGAAAGGTTAAGCACCCCTCCGGTCAGCTCGTTCTCAACCCCTTCCCTCAGACCCTTCGTAGCCCGCGGGTTGAGGGCCCCCAGTAGGGGTACGCCAGAGGCCAATGCCCCCTGGAATAGGGGCGACTTAGACGACCCTAGCGGGTAGCCATCCAAGGACTGGATCCCACCCAAGGGGGAGTCGGGGCAACCCAATGCGCTGAGGTCCAGGGGTCTAGGACTGAGTGGGGATAGGGGTAGCCCCCTAGCCCCAAGGAGGGTGGTGCCCCCCGTCATGGGGACGATGACGCCCCCCGCGCTCAGGTAGGACATAGGGGAGTCGCCGCCAACCCCGGTTAAAACCCCGCATGGATTTCCCTTGAGAAGCGAGCCAACCCCGCTTGGGGAACCTTGTTCCTGAGGCACAAAATGGCCGTGGGCCTTGATGTGCTTGCGTAGGGAGCTGGGGTCTGTGTAGCGTTTCAGGCAGCCCACCATCTTGCAGTAGTAGGGTTTGTCCACGTAGTGTGTACGGGTGTGTTTGAAGCGGTCACTGGAGTTGGAGTAGCGTTTATTGCAACCCTCGTATGGACATATGTAGGGTTTTTCACCTGGGGGAGAGACCACCGGTCAGTTGTCAGGGGGGGTGGGGTTCTATAGGGTGTAGGCCCTTACCTGTGTGCGAGCGGTTGTGGATTTTGAGGTTCTCCAGGCGGGAAAAGCTCTTGTTGCAAGTAGGACAGCGGTGAGGCTTTTCGTTGGTGTGGGTGCGGATGTGGATTAGCATCTTGTACCTGTAGGGGGTGCACTGGTTAAAAGGAATGCAATTAGATGCTGTGGTGTAAGCGCACCTGGCGTTGAAGCCCCGCCCTTTGCGAGCGCAACCCTCCCAGTGGCAGCAGTAGCCCGTTTCCTTCTCGGGTTTTACGTGGAAGTCGTTGACGTGGTCCACCAAGTCTTGGAGTGAGTCGAACAGAAGGTGGCACTAGTGAGGACAAGAGAAGAAGAAATGATGGATTCTGATTGGAGGAGGTCAATGGAATGTCTTTTCCTCGTACCTTCTTCCAGCGGCAAGCCAGTTGCTCGTCCGCCGACAGGTCCGGGGACGCCATCTTGTCTCTCATCTGGCCGATGAAGACGGAAGACGGCAGGTGGAGTCCCGCCCCTCCTCCGATTGGCACGAAAAACCGAAAGGCTTGTGAGAGCTGGGAATTCTAGAGTAGGGAGGGTCAAGAATCAAGACCAATTCATTCATTTTCTCAACCACTTTATCTTCACTAGGACCACGGGGGGTGCTGGAGCCTATCCCATCTGACTTCAGGTCAAAACCTGGGGGACAACACCCTCAACCAATGGCCAGACAAAGGACAACCAATCATAGCTAGGAGCAATTTCGAGTGTCCAATCAGCCAAGATCCCAAATGGACTCTTTTCCAGTTTCATCTCGTTAAAGTGACAAATTCGAGCGATTTCCACGGGTCGTCCGGCGCCGCGTTATGTAACAAAAAGCGAAAGTTGGCGTCCTAGTTGCCACCGCCACCGCTGCGCGAGGTCAACTTAAGTGCAGAGGATTTTTGCGCCGACGGGAGCTATCTTGGTGGGGGCGGCTGAAAGCTTCCAGCCAGCCAGCCAGCTTGCCTCACTCAATTCAATTGGGAGGCAAATGAATTAGTCAGCATGTGGCTCTACCTTGTCCTTAATCCGATTATGCGTGTATACACACACAAAAACCCACACAAGAACCCACACAAACGTACATGCTTCATTGCCGTGAATGAAACTTGCACAGACAGAGGTTCTTATTGGGGACACACTGAGGCGTACAACAGATTCCTGTCACATGTGGGAAGGCGATAACTAGCTAGTTAGCTAGCTAGCTAGCTCAATGCGGCCTATATGCGAGAAAACACGCTAGTTGGACCTTTAGCGATATGAATTTACAAGCCTTTACTTGATCTGTGTTTATTTTAGGTCAAAAATACTTCATAGGGATGTGGTGTCCACATATGTCAAAACAAGATTCTGGTTGTGATGTCACAACCAGAATTTTGGATCATATCTCGCTAGCTGTAGCGTTTCTTATTTCGAACAACTTCAAAAAGTACAAGTCCTCACCACTGCGGCAGCGTAGTTCCCGTTAGTCATTTCCGGCGAAGTAGGCGTATGACGAAGGGGTGACGGAGACATGCTCAGATCCACCGCGGGGGGTGTCGGAGTTTCTGTATGTTCGTGGGGGACCTGCATACCTAGAAAAACAACCCGGAGACCAATCACGCATTGAAACCTTTTCTCGTAGGAGAATTCTTTCCTCACCTGGGTTAGGAGAACCAGGTTCAATGACTGCAGTACCGTCATCCGCCATGCGTAGATGGCGAGCTCGCTTGGGGGTGAGTGGCGAGGCTCGATCCCGCGGGTTAGTCCGCCGAGGCAGCTTCAAGTCCAACGGCTCGTCCAGGGAAAGCATGACTGCACCTGCACAAATGCGTAAATGCGTTAGAGCAAGGGGGCGGAGCAAGTAAAATGCCACCGCACACTTCCGCCCAATGGCCAACGGAGGAATTGCGACGCCAAAGAGCGAGTATACTCAAGAAAAATAAACCACGGAAAGCCCCCCCTCCCATCTTGACCTTTAGCCGTACGCTCTTCCTGAGGAATGTCTACAATCCAATCCAGATGGTCACCCTCACCGCCAACCTGGGCCTGGCACCCCCACGACCCCCCGCGACCCGTTCCGTCCGGTCGACTCCAACGCCCTCGCGGGGTGGGCGCACCTTAGGACCTTTTGGGCCCCACTAGCGAGGCCCCCCTCCAGGCTTTGGAGTCCAGCTGCAGAAAGCCCCTTCCCCCACTGGACATAATGACCTATTGACCCCTGCCCTAGGCTTGCGACCGTGGTATATTAGCATTAGCGACATCCACCATGTTAGTGCTAACAGCAACCAAATAAAGGATATCCTTTTTCTATGTCCAAAGTCTTAATTTTGTATTTGTTTATGGGTAATGTGATTTGCTTATGTAGCAAATGGCTAAATTTAGCTAACAATACAAATTTCCTACCAACAAAAGTAATATATTTTTTAAATGTGAATTTTGTGAGAAATTATTTTCTAACCATGCTGTTATTTTATTATATTTTTTACAGGGGTGTGCTTGTTTAGAACCAAAAAAACTATTTTTGCGCTATTAAAAAATACATATTTTGACAAAAATGGGCGTTTAAAAAATAAAAATTTGAGTTTACACACAAGACATTTAATCCGACAGCCGTTAATGACCACCATAAAAAATTTCAACTCTCTACCTTCCACGGTTCGGACAAACGTAGCGAGAGAATCTTAACATACACACACATTTTGATAATCTCTATTTAAAATAGCCATAAAAACACCATTTGTCAGTAGATGAGGCCTCGTGTGTGTGTGTCGAGTGGTTAGTCAAGCACAGGCGTTGATTGATGAAACATTAATTTGGACAAATTTCCCTCCCCATAGCGCCCCCTCTCAACCCCTCCACCTCATCTTTTCTCTCCCACTCATACACGCGGCAACACACTGGTGAATAGGGGGCTTTGAGAGCCACTGGCTGGGGGCCACATGAGAAAAGGCCGTGTGTCTGGGAGCAAAGGAGCCAGCGCGGGGGTCGCCAGGTTCGCCAACGGGGGACCACCACGTAAAAGACACCCGCAGTGAGTGTTAAATGTCCAATATTTAGATTTTTTTATATTTCTAAATAGATTAAAAGAACTGGATTAAAAACCCTGAATATCCCGTTTTTATAGATCTAAAACAATGTTTATTTTAGCTTTTTTAAATATATTTTTAGATTTTACAAAATGATTTTTTAACTGAAACTGAAAAAATTGATTAAAAAATGACAATTATTGATTGAAAAAGGGGAAAATCAGGAAATTGAATATACATCTATACTCTTCATTTTAATTTGATCCTAAAACAGAAAGTCGGCCGCTACGATTGACTTTCTCGGGCCGCACAAAATGATGCCGCGGGCCAGATTTGGCCCCGGAGCCGCCACTTTGACACCCCCCCCTAGAGGTAAAAATGGAGGAAGAGAGAATATGGTGGACCGCCTAAAGTGTGCTCAAGTCTAGTTGTCGGCTAGCTGTGAAGTTTTGGAAAGGGGTGTCGACCATCGACCCCCCCCCCCCCCCCCCCACCCAGCGGACTTCCGTGCTGGCCGCCGGGGTCGACGGTCTCCGTGAAAGGCGCCATTGTCCCCTCCGCGGGGCCCAGGCAGAGTAAACACGCCGTTAGGGAGGACAGGGGATGGATTCCAGGGTGGGGGGGCCCCCCCTCCGAGTGAGGATGCGCTTGGAAGGTGGAATCCTAACCTGTAGAGCCAAAATGGCGTCCAGTCTCTTTTTGGCAAAGGGACAATGAATTGATTGATTTAATCATGGCAATACTGAATATATTGCTGATATTGACTTGCACAGCATGTTTATTTTTGAAGGAAAACATTGATACGCAGAGTTTGGTCAACTCAATCTGCGTGCTGGGATTAAAGGGCGAGTGATCCGTCAACTGAGATTGAGATTGCAGCCTTCTGCCTTGATAAACTCAGGATTATTGCACCGCCTGGTGACCCGACTCGACCCGGTTTAAGGCCACATATTGTTTTACAATAACGGCTAGCTTGATGCTAACATTTTAAATGGTTTTTATATCATTTTTTTTCAAAAATCCTAAAATTCCAGATTAGAAAATATGAGAAAAATAATAGTAATCACTTTTTCCATTGGATGTAATATTGACTAATTGTTGGGTGTCAAACTTGCAACCCATTGCTGTTCTTTACAAAAATAGATATATTTATAATTATTATTATATTTGGAATTGTTGTCAAAGTGTGTTTGTATTTCTTTAAAAGCTTTGTTTTTTTTTTCTCCATAGATTAATCTATCAACTTGTCATTAATGGCAAATAATGCCCAATCCATTTAAACTGGGAGGGTTGGCAGAGGTCGACGCCCACCACAGTCGCAGATGGAGCATGAAAACAAAGACATATTACCAAGGTAAGGTTATTATTCATTTATTTTGCCCGGATTAGTAATTTAGCAATACCTTGTTGCTCACTTTTTTGGTTTTCCCGAAAAAAAATCGTGTTTTTTTTATGAATTTCGTGGTCATGGTTGTGGGTCAAAGTTTTTTTTATGAATTTCGTGGTCATGGTTGTGGGTCAACGTTTTTTTACGATGTATTTGTAGGTTAACATGTTTAGTTTGCGTGTGGTTTGTTGTTTGTGGTGGATTGCGATGGTACATTTATGGACACCCACGTTTTTTGAAAGAAAAAAATAATAATAAATTCTTGCCCGCCAGCTGCTTCTGATTTATGGCGGCTGCTGGATGAGGTCGGCGTTTCGGAAGTGAGTTTTCTTGGCGGCTCCCGAAGAGTCTGTTCTCACATTTTTGCATTTTGCAGGCTTTTATGAGCAAAGTTAAGCCCGTAAAGTTTAAGGGTGGCAGACTCGGGTTTTGAATATAATATTTAGACTTTTTTTTTAATAAATGGAATAAAAGAACTAGATTAAAAGCCCTGAATATTCCGTTTTTTTATAGATCTAAAACAATGTTTATTTTAGCTATTTTTTAAAATATTTTTAGATTTTACACAAAGATTTTTGAACTAAAAACACAGAAAAAATGATTAAAAAATGACAATTATTGATTTAAAAGGTGGAAAATCAGGAAATTTAATATAATTCTATACTCTTCATTTGAATTTGATCCTAAAACAGTAAGTTGGCACTCATGATTGACTTTCCCGGGCCACACAAAATGATGCGGTGGGCCAAACTCTCGCGTTTAGGCAAATCCAGTCTTGTTAGCGGCGCTTCAAACAGCACCGACCCCCCCGCGCACCGTCCTGGACTCCCCTCACACTTTCCACAAGAGCCGCCCTTCCCACTGACACTTTTATTATATAAGACTCTAGCGTCATGGGGAGAGAAAAAAAACAACCTTAAGTTTAGATGATGTATAATTGACATTTTAGTAGTTTTCCTGTATTCATTAGTGTCGTTTTTTTAATGATTTAGCCATTGAGAAGAATTTAGCTTCTGGTTGTTATATAAGATTGAAAGCTTGAAGAGGGGCGCTAACCTGGTAGCACGTCGCGCGTCCCGCCGAGGAAACATAATCTCATTAAATTAAGCTATGACTTCATCGTTTTAATTGTGGACAGCGAGCAGCAATTAAGACCATCTTTTTCACTTTCTAACTCTTGATGGGAAAGTCTCACAGTAATTTGCATTTTTTACCAATAATTCAACATTTAAGGTTTTGGGCCTCCAAAAATTTAGACCACTGGTGTCAAAGTGGCGGCCCGGGGGCCAAATCTGGCCCGCCGCATCATTTTGTTGGGCCCGGGAAAGTCAATCATGAGTGCCAGATTTCTGTTTTAGGATCAAATTGAAATTATGAGTATAGATGTATATTATATTTTCAGATTTTCCCCCTTTTAAATGATTCTGTAAAATCTAAAAATATATTAAAAAATAGCTCAAGTCATGTGACCAAGTACAACCAGGAATGTCTCCATAGTAGTCTCATTTGTCATCCCTAATTAAGATGGCGACGTATTGGCCGCATTATCTTGCATTACGACATTTGTTTTTCGTTACTTTGCAGTTTCGAGCACGTCAAGTCTAATTTATGTGCATATAAGCCGTACCCTAAATTCAGTCATCATTTTTTTAGCGAAAAATATGTTTTATATGCGAGAAAATACAGTATTACATAAAACTGTGCTCTGTATTTCTTGCAGAATCTAAAATTTTTCCATCCTTTTCATTTTTTTGGCATTTTTTTGGCATCATGGTGGCGTTCCGACCCACTGCCATAATCCCCCACCCCCGCCTTTCAGAAGGCCCATAATCCCCCGAACCCACGCTGAGATATTAATTCTCCACGCTGACGCGGTTCTCCTCGCCACGACTGCTTTTGGCGTTTCCATCAAAGCCACGTTGTTTTCCCGCCAAACTTTCGACGAGGCGAGCTAAACGTTGGTTACATCACGTGCGGTTTTGGCTTTTATTAGGCCGCCCGGCCAAGAGAACGCTCTGCGGGTCGCCGCTAACACATAACTGGCGGTCGCCCCGTGACGCAGGGGGACGCCATTAGCGCTCACCTTTTCCGCCATAAAGTTGCGGGGGTGCCGGAGGGCGCGGTTGCCTGACAATTTGGGGAAAGTGTTTGGAGATTTATATTTGGACGGGTTTTGGACTCATTAGGAGGAAGGGAAATCACCCAAAAAAATGCTTGTGGCATGTTTTGGAATAGAAAAATAGGGTTTGGTTAACATGTAGTAATATTAGTCAGTTTTTTGCACAAAATAAGGAATTTATTCTTTGTTAGACTGCATTTTTAGGGTCGAAAAATTGCTTATTTTGATAATAATGTTAGTTGGGAAGGAGCTCAGTAGGTTTTTTTAAAAAAATAGTATGAGTAGTGACGTCAAATTTGGGGTTTAAAAATATTTTCGTATTTTTACGTTTATAAGCCGCACCACATTATAAGGCGCACCGTCAATGAATGACACGTTTTATTTTTTTTCTATTTATAAAGGAAACTGGATTATAAGTCGCCCTGTCTATGTTGGAGAAAATTTAAGACTTAAGTGCGCCTTATAGTCGTTTAAATACGATGTATAGCACTTTAATTAAAAGAAAAAATACTGTTTACCTCATTTTTACTGGGCTAAAAATACAGGCATCAAATCAGATAAATATTGAATTATTTCTTATCTAAATTAAAATATTTTTTACAAAAAACATCTACAGTACAGTAAACTTCCCCGAGGCCCCACCTCCCTAGCCAATAGATAACATGACGTCCCATGTTTGTCTCATCTACTGCCCCCTAGTGTTCAAACCCAAACATAACATAAATTCCTTATGTTTACAGCCTCTCATTCATAGCCCCCAAAAAATGTAACTATTCGCTCTATGTGAACATTTCATCTAAACGAGTGTCTTAATTTTGCACTATCCAGGAATTTGGAATGTTCCAATGTTAGAAAACGAAGGGGGTGGGATATATTCGGGGGAGCCCAAGCGCCGCCGGAGAGTCTCGGAAAATAGGTCAGTGCCCCCGTTTGAACCCCTCTCGCATTCTTCCGCCGTTGCGACGTGGACACACGTGACGTGACGGCCGTGACAAGCCACGGGATGCGCGCGGGGGGAACCGTGTCTTACCTTGGCAAACTTGGTCGAGCCCGAGTAACGTTGACACCGCTGCTCAGAGTCGCCGACTCCTCGTCAAAAAGGCAAATCTACAGCCAAGTCTCGTTCTTCTTCTTAATATTATAATTATGTATCGGGAGAGGCGGTCCCTTCCCACGCCATTCTCGCGTGGTTTTATTCCCAAACGCATCGAGCAAGGAAAGAAATGACGGGTCAAGTTGACAGCCAGCCGTCGTCGTTGTAGTCGTCTTTTGCGCGATAAACCCAGTGTCAACAGCCCAAATGGGGGGGAGGGCTAACCCGAATGGGGGTCTCTCGGTGGTCGTCGAAGCGCATCGCTGAGGGGGGGAGAGAAAATGGATGGGTGGGGGCTGCTGCTGGTGGAAAATGGTGGCAGCGCGCCGTTGGATCTTGGCGGCTGGAAAAAAAAGGTGTCCGAGTGTGGAGGCTCGTGTCCCCCGCCAGCCAGCCAGCCTAGCCAGCCCCAGCCAGCCCCGTCAGGAGGAGCAGCCCAACCGAGGGGGGGACGGTTCTGCCAGCTCAGAGCGTACTGGTGGCTCCGCCTACTCTTGTTCATAGCTCCTCCCTCTTTTTTTCCTTCTTTCCCTCCCTCGTTGTGTAATGCTACTGAGTGCATATATATGTTAGCTAGATTATTTTTATAGGGTGATATCTACTATAGTAGTGATTTTTGTACATATTTAATATGATCAGTTATTCATGTTGACTATTTGTGGATATTGACTACTTGTGTCAAGGGTGTCCGACTTTAATATATACATCTATACTTCAATTGAATTTCATCCTAAAACAGAAAAACGGAATTCATGATTGACTTTCCTCGGGCCGCACAAAATGATGTGGCGGACCAGATCTGGCCCCCGGACCGCCGCTTTGACACCTGTGACTTACTCACGTCAAGGTAATTCTAAAATGTTACACAATCTAAGATATTGCATATTTTATTGCACACCCTGAAATCAAACTTTCCAATCCAAAACAAGAAAAAAATGATAAAACTAAACTGACATAGATTCTAAAATTAAACTAACATTCCAATCACAAAAATCGCTACAAACTCAAAATAGAAGGAAATGATAATAAGAAACTTAATAACTGATCCGATCTATAAAGTGTTTGTTTAATTTGGGACATTTTTCGGGTGATGTGGTTGATAATAGTCTTCTGTACTCAGCAGAAAATAGTCCTTTGTTTACATGCAGTGCCTCATCTCGGCGGAAGGAGGCTTTCTTTCTTTGGGGAGTGCGGCGTGACTCCGACCAGCTGTTTCCCGCCTTGAAAGCGATCAGCTGCACACACACACACACACACTCATCCGCGCATAGGGAGAAAGGGGAGGGGCTGAGGAAGAGAGAGGTAGAGAACCACACACAACGAGGGAACCCCATCAGCTGGAAGTCGAGTAACATTACAACTACATTTTCCCCACCTAGGAAGTCTTTTTCTACCTTTTTGGGATTCAATTCAAGAGCCTTACCGTTTTCATTTTTTCCTTCCCCCTGTGGATATTACATTTTTTTATTTTTGGGCTTGTTATTCTCTGGAAAGGGGGAGTCCAAGAGGGGGGGAGATTGACCAAAAACTGGAGAGCCGAGAGCATGGAGTACTTCATGGTGCCCGCTCAGAAGGTGCCCAATTTGCAACACTTTAGGAAAACGGAGAAAGAAGTCATCGGGGGTTTGTGTAGGTGTGTATCCAACATGTGTTATTGTCTATTTATAGCGTGTGAGGCAACATGCTTCTGTTATTGTGATCTTATGACCTAACTGCGAGTATTAATTGACGTGAAAATGACCCCCCATAAGCCGTTAGGTTGTCTTATTAGCTAATTTGGGGCGAAATGGGTTTACTTCGAGTTAGAAATGTCACATTTTTATGGCTATCAAACACAAACCACGTGGTTGCTCAACAGCACGCCACGCTGCTGCTCACTCGCCCCCGTTTATTCTTCTAATTAACCCCCGAACAACTTCGTTAAGGTAGCCGGGTTTGACGACGTGCAGCCCGGCCGCGAGTGGTGGTTTTTAACGGGGGTGCTGGTGGTTGTTTGGTCGGCTAATAGCGGGGAAGCGCGGCCATGCTGCTTCTTGTACTGGTGGACGTTGGATAACTAGTGCCGTTACCGACCACGGTGTCTTAAGTATGTCTTTTTATGTTCAAGTCGTCGTCTTTTGCAACGATTTAAATGGCCGTTTTTGGCCGACGGGGTTGTCTGGGGACAGCGGCGGCGTGACTTCGCATCCACTGCGTCGTTTTCACCGCCTGCCATGCTGCCTGCCGCATTGTTGTAATGGCGGGGGACGCGGAAAAAGTCTGCCCGGAGCACGCTACAGGGGGCGGGGAAGGCTTAAAAGACGACCCCAGACCAATGTTTTGACTTTTATTTTCTCCGTAGAACGTGTGGGATAATAAGCGAGGGGTTGAATGGACATATTTGAACGCGAAAGGGGTGGAATTAATGGTGTTTATTAATAAGGGGGTGTGTATGTGTATACGTCCGCAGCAACGTTCGACGAGGGAGGCGGAGGGATCTGGTGTTGCTTGGTCGGAATTCGCGCAGGGGGTTGTGGGAAGCTTAGTCTTTTCGTGTTTTTATTTTTAAGAAAACACATAAATTCGACGTATTTTTCTTTCAAAGTATTCACTTTTTTCTTTGTAAGTGAATAATTTGTCTGTGAATTCATTGTTAGTTCTCTGGTTTTGATTTCGTTTTTGTTGAAATCACGTGACAGGGCCAGCTGCTTCGCAGTTTCAAAACATGCCGTGCATCCTGGCCACTTCTTTAGGTACACTAATAGAAAGCAGAAATTCAAATTGATGTTCTCGAGATGTTTATAAATGCACTTTTGGAGATCAAATGCATGTGTTGGACGTGCCACCAGCATGTTAGCGTACATAATTGTTCCAGGTGTTTGCGTTGAGGCGCTGCAGATAAGCGCCCTGACAGGAAAAACCTCCCCAAAGTACCGAGCAATTTACAGAGGATATTAGAGAGGAAGTTTGCTCTGATTTTCCCCCATGCATAGATTAACAGCATATGGTTTGCTTTATTTCAGTCCGAATGTTGCAAAACTCCTCACGTGAAGATTTAAGTATATTCACAGGCTTGGAAAAGTGAACATATTGCATGTATTACTACTCCATTTTGGTCCAAAAGAGGATTTTTTAAAAACGTTTTCAATGTTCTCCTGTTTTTCTCCAGTCTCGCCAACATTCCCCTGACCCCCGAAACGGCTCGCGACCAGGAAAGGCGAATCCGCCGCGAGATCGCCAATAGCAACGAGCGGCGGCGCATGCAGAGCATCAACGCCGGATTCCAGTCGTTGAAGACGCTCATCCCTCACAGCGACGGCGAGAAGCTCAGCAAGGTACTCCATCCGAATCCAGCCCGTCTTTCGCAGCGTCCTCTGTCTTCAACTCCTATCTTTCGTCAGGCGGCCATCTTGCAACAGACAGCCGAGTACATTTTCACGCTAGAGCAGGAGAAGACACGACTACTGCAGCAGAACAGCCAACTCAAGAGAATCATACAGGTAATGTGGGAATGGGAAATTGATAGATTGGAAAAATATGTATTGGAGTTATTTATTAAGGAATAAACTCTCACCTCAGAGACTCTCACTGCAATGTTTGCAGCTTAGAATTGTTTTTAGGTAAGCCTGAGTTAGCAAAGCCACCATAACAATTGAGAAACATGCAGAAAAATGAAAAAAAAGGCTATTTTTGATAAATGTTTGCCATGTTACAGATTTATGCTCCAAAAATATTAGATTAAAATCTATTCATCCCACGGGAAATTGTAGAACTAAATAAAATAGATAATATATAAGTAAATTACTAAATATGCATATACAAATATAATACTGAAGTTCCATATAAATGACCAAAATGAGATTGATTGATTTCTGCCCGGTAACAAACTTTAACCCCGCCTTTGCTCAGGAGCTGAGTGGCTCCTCCCCGAAAAGGAGGCGCGTGGAGGAGAAGGACGAAGGCATCGGCTCGCCGGACGTCCTGGAGGACGAGAAAGCGGAAGACCTTCGACGGGAGATGATCGAACTTCGGCAACAGCTGGAGAAGGAACGCTTGGCCAGGATGACACTGGAAGACCAGGTGACCACTCCCCCACCACCTGTCACCGTGCAGGTTTTCAAATGCTCACTATGGCTTTCCTACCAGATGCGCTCGCTGGATGTCGAATTGTACCCCGAGAAAGTGGAGCGGAACCCGGCCAGCCCGCATCCGAACAAGCCGTTGGAAAGAGAGCACTCGCCCGCCCACAGCCCGAAGGTACGCACTCACTGATTGGATGATTTTTTTTGGCAGTAAAACTTGAAATAAAGTAGAATATCACATAAGTCCTCAATTTTTGCTCTCTTTGGATTTCACTTTTGGTGAAATTTATGCCAAAATACTCCATTTCTAAAACTAAAAAGATGCTGTCCATCCCTACAATTAGACAGGTGGTGCATTCATGGACATCCCGGAAAACACAGTACCCAAAACATCCACATGTCGCATTTGAGCGAGAGAGAAAATTTTTTACTTTAACAACTGTCTTTTGTCTCCTCTTTGGTAGGCGCCGGCCACCCCTCCCGCCCCCACACACCACGCCACCGTCATCGTTCCCGCGCCCCCTCCACAGCCCCCGTCCCATCACGTCAACGTGGTCACCATGGGACCGTCGTCAGTCATCAACGCCGTCTCCACGTCCCGGCATAACCTGGACACCATTGTTCAGGTGAGATGAGGGGAGATAATTTAAATTATTTTTTTCTTTCTTTTTCCCACCCAAACTCTAGGAGTAACTAATGTTAAGGTTGGTCATAAAATCTAAAATTCCCTTCCAACTCTCTTAAATATAAGTTCCAAATTTCATTCAGCAAAAATCTTGTTTTCTTCAGAACAGAGTAAAATATCGTTGAACAACAGAGGGCGCTGTTGTCACTCCAACTCATCCCCACCTTTCTTCCCTCCCACAGGCCATTCAACATATTGAGGGCACCCAAGCAAAAGGCGGAGGTGGCGAGGAGGAGCAACGGAGGGCGGTTATCGTCACCTCGGGACGCGTCCTTTCCGACAGTGACGACCCAGACGACATCTCTTTGCCATGAGTCCCTCACACACACACACACACACACACACACACATAAACACACACACACTTAACAGAGCAATTGGACTTTAAACAGGGCTGTTAGACTCAAGACCACGCCCCTTTCCCAACACACTTCCTTCCAGTATATTACCATTCTAGGCCATTTAGCCACGCCCCTTCCCAGGACGCCTTTTGGTCATATCTCCCAACTTATAAAAAGGTTATTAGAGGAGCGGTTTGAAACGACTCCTCTTCTGTTAGTCGCTATAAGTTTTGTTTTTGTGGGTAGCGCTTTTGTTTTTTGTTTTTTTTTCTGTGGCCATTCTTACCGGGCTGGCTTCCCGGTTATGAAGTTCCAGTCACTTTTTGTTTCCATCTTAACAGTGAAACAAGGAAGGGATTTTAAGCCTGGGTTCGGAATTGCGCTTAGATGAAAGTCCCAATTATGGTTCAATCGCGAATTGATGGGGTTTAAGGCCCGCCCCCTCAACAGGAAAATCACGCAAATACCCGAGAGATCTTTTGGGAAAATCAAATGTCGGAATGTGACCAAATTCTCCAAAATCATGGTCATTGAATCCCAATCAGCCAATTTTCTAAGTTTTGTTGTTGTTTTTTTTGTTTTGTTTTCTGGCGTTTGTTTTTTATAGTAAACTAGTTTTTTTTAACCAAGGAATCTAGTACTTTTGAGTACAGGAACTCATTCTGGCTGTCTAGTATAGGAGCAAAACTATATATTTGGAGTTAATTACAATTAAGTCGAGTCTATTTGCTTTAAAATCTGCAAAAATACGTCAAAAACTCACAAAATATTGCGTAAAACTGTTTTCAAAAGTCGTTCTTTTCATAGTCCAAATATTTACCATAAACACTATTCTAAAAGTTTAAAACAATAAGCGTAAGGATAAAACATCGCAATATAATGCTGCACCAACAATCCACAACAGCAGCAAAATAGTGACTTTTTGAGCCAAAATTTACTATACGATGAAAAACAAAAAAAATGGAAAACAATATTTCCTAATACATTAAAAATAACAAAATATCAATCTTAATATTGTTTGCATATAAACCAAGTGAAAATTCTGCTCCTATGCTAAAGCACGCTAACAATTAGCCTATATTTTTCTTTAATTTTTCAATTCTTTTTTTTTTTTACTGAAAATGAAATATCCAAATATTTGAAACGAGTGCACTACTTTCTAACCCCCCACTTAAAAAAAACATTCCACACTTTAAATCATTCCGGCTTATTATTTTTTTTTTTTAACTGTATCCGCAAACTGCCCTTTTACATGTTTTATTTTTTTACTTTAATTTTTTTATATCCTGCTGGACAGATAAAATCCATCTTTGTCGACATCACCACCCTTTAATCAAAAGAGAAAACTTTTTGGGAAAATTGTAATCATTTTTTTCCCCCAAAAAATGTTCATAAAAAGCTTGATAATGTTATGCTCTTTTTATGTTTTTATCAGCACTTACTGCAGTACGTATGTGTACTACTACAATACTGAAGATTTATTTTCTCATATACAGCCCGTCATTTCGTTTTCTTTTTTAAAGGTTTTATTTTATTTTTGTATTTTTCTCTGTCCCGTTTCCCCTTCTCGTTCGTTTTCATCAAAAAAACGGTTTGGTTTTTGTAAGAAAAGCATTTTGGGGATCGTAGAGGCTCGTGCCTTTGTAAAGACAGAAGAATAAAGTTTCTACTTTGTTTTTTTAAGTCCCTTGCGAACGTCATATTATTTAAAAAATGCTAATCGTTATTTTCTGAACGGTTTTTGGTCTGTCCCTTACGATCAAAATGAAGTTTTTATTAACTTTTCTATGTTTTAACAGCTGATTCCTGCAGGATAAAAAGTACAATTTTTTGGAGATTTTCTACAATATCTTTTAAGGTAATGTTATATCATTTATTTAAACACATTTTCACACAGTATTTTTTTGCTAACATTTAGCATAACGGATATGTAAGTACCATAACACAATTGATAACTTTATGTTATATTAGTATGTATCTATAGAACATTATATTGTGAAGTTATGATTGTTTTTGGTTTAAAAGGTAAAAGAAAATTGGCAAAACTCTTAAAAATGTCCATTTTGAACTTTAACTACAACAAAACATATTGTGTAACTTTCATTGATTAATTTTTAAATATTGTATTTTATGTACATTACCAAAAGTACAAAAAAACATAATCATAAAGCCCACATTGCAATTATGATAAAAAGTATAGAAAGTAAAGTAGTTGTATTTGAAAAATATCAAATTAAAATCAACTATACTGTATATATATATATATATATATAAATATCTATATATTTAAGTCACTCTTTAGGCCACACCCCCTTTTGCCCTTTATATTTATAATATTTTTTCTTTCAATAAAATATTTTCATTTCCTTTAAAAAAGTAATCAAAACAAAAATACTCCAAATCCCCAAATAATACTGTTATTTTTTTCCTGGTATTTACGTTAATACCTTAAGTGTACATTTATTTTGACAAAGACTCCGCCCCCATTTTTTAAAATCCCACTCCCAACAAATCCCATTTCAACGAGGCCAATCACAAAATGACGTTACCGCCGCGTATGACCCCCCTTTGCCAAAATTGCCCCGCCCTCCCTACCACAGGCCCCTCCCCTTTTGCCCTCTAACCTTCCCACCAGGCTCTAGGTGTATATATAGCGTGTGCGGGGCGGCCAGAGGTCTCCCGGCCGCCACCATGAAGGCTCGCGTCGTGTCCGTCTGCTGCTTGCTCACCTTGCTGCTTTTCCAAGCCACGGCAGGTAAGAAAACTTTATTATTTTTCATATTTTTCCACATTTTCTCACCCCGCAACATTGGTTTAGAACTTTAGAAACTCAAAAACGACCTTTCGAACTGACGTCCAATCCCTTCGAGTGACAACCGAAGGGATTGGACGCCTAATACACCCTTGTCCGTCCTTGGGATGGCGTGGAACGAATTGGCAGCCAACGTTGGGGCGCCTGTTCGATTCCAGGAGGTTTAAGAGGGGGGGGGCAAAGATTGGAAGGCCGCCTGAAACCCAACACTGGGCTCGGACGCCGGTCCTCTTCGTCCTCCTCCTCCTCTTCCTCCCGCCCTGGGCTGGCCCATTCGGCCTTCAGCTGCCGTCACTCGGCGCCCCCACTTTATTCCCGGCCGTTGGCCTTGTAGGGACATGGCGTCTCTGGGCGGGAGGGGCCACGTGGACTGGGGGTCATTACTAGAGTTCGAACCCGATTCCGAACCAATTTATATCGATTATGTCATCGCATTTAAAAAAAAAAGCCAATCTTAAAATGATGCATTCAGGACCGATTTCCCATCCCGTAAATTTGATTGACGGCCATATAAACATACTCCAATCATGTTTATAATTCCCTAAAATAATAATAATTTTTAAATTCGCTTCAAAAAGTCTTTGAGTACCCTTGACGGAAATAACCGTCTGATCCAGGCGCTTCCAATCGCCCCCGGCGACCAAGCGGTGACATAATCGTTCTTCTGTGATTTCCTTCCAATGGAATGTAGCATGATGGGACATCCCCACCTTTAGCACCCCAGTATTTACCACTCGCTATTCCTTTTAATGTTAGTCTTGCTCTTTTTGGTATTTTCAATTGGCGAAGACAAAAGCGGCATCTAAAAAAAGAGGGCGCCATTTACGAACAAGTTAATCTCTTGAATGGCGTCCCGAAGACCAGTCATCCCTCCCCAAGGACGGACACATTTAAGATCGGATCAACGCCTTGCTGGGGGGGATTGGGGTCCCTTTTTGGGGGAGACTTAAAGAGTCTAAAACGTCTTTGTCCAAGTGGACAGTTAAAATTGGCCCAACTGACTCCGCCTCCTTCGCCACCGCCATCTTGGCCTTTTGACCCATTGTGGGACTATTTTGGAGCAATGGAAAGGTGGCGGTTAGCCACCTGTTAGCGCAAACTTTTTTTATTCCCAGAGCCGCTTTGAAAAATGATAACTGAAAAAACTATAGCTTTATTTGTTAAATCGATGCTCGAAGTCAGAACATTTTTTAAAATATATTTTAGATCTGAATTTCGGTGTTAGACCTCCAATTAATTAAAAAAAAAACTATTTTAGCCAATTCAAGGTGTCTCCTGCCTACAGCATAGATTTGGCTGGGATAGGCTCCAGCACCCCGCGATTATTTTGAGGATAATTAGTATGAAACATTGATGTGTGTGTGTTTATAAAATATACTGATTTTTTTTTTAATTTTGTTAATCTTTTTAAACCAGATTGAACATAGCTTTTTAATAGTGATCTTTAATTGTATTGGGACCGTTTTTGTGAATTTAGTTTTTGGTTCAGATGACATTTTGCGTTCGATATGTTAGAAAAGGAGACCTATGTATCTATGTATGTGTGTGTGTTTGTAATGGTGGCAGTTGCTGGTGGAGTCACTAATCTAATTTATACCTTGCAATCTGATCCCATGGAAGGTTTACTTTCAAGTCTACTCTGAGGCTTGCTTGGCCTTTCCATCCCACCATCCTTAGTATAACAATATATTGGCCAATTGGCCTACTCCTCCAAAAATTGGACTCTTTGGGCCAACTCCATTTGGCGGGGACAATCCTTTCATTTCATGCATTTCAATGAAAAGGACCAAAAAACTGAAATTATTAGTATTATTTTTATCTATAGTCTTTAACTGATTGCTAATGGATTGGATGTCGATAACGTCCCTGCAAAGTTTAAAAAATCATCATTCAACATAAAATAGATGTTTTTTGTTTTTTGTTTCCTGACAATTAATCAGAAATTAATTTTTTTAATTTATTTATTTATTAATTTTTAAATTGTCAATAGGCTGAATTTTATTTTGTATGTGAAAACTACAATTTATTGAATTATATTACCTGGAAACATAGTTAAAATAAACATTACATATTCTAGGACACCTTAAAAAATACTAATTTTCCAAAAAAAAACATTTTCCATACTGTACAAGAGACCAGAAATATTATTTCTACATTTTTAAAGTCAATATACAATTGTATTATCTATGATTAAGCACCATACTTGTCTTTTTTTTTACTTTAATTTGCGTTCCTCTCTTGTTCTCACCTTGTCTTTCCCAATCATTAGTCTGTCCTATTTATAGCACCCGGACTCAATTTCGACTGGACTCCATCCCCCCCTCGCGCCCCAAAAGCCCCGCCTCCAACCTTCCCGTATCCTCATCGATCACCTCACCTCAATATCGCGATCGATCGGCATCTCGTTCCTCCGTGCTTTGACTCCATAAACCTCCAGTAAACATTCAAAATGGCGCCCAGCCCTCTTAGCTAGCGCTACGCTAATCTAGCATGTGTACATAGCAACGGCACTATTTGGTTTATTTATTGCTGTCGGCGCCACAGCTGCCGCCGGATCGTCTTTAACAAACGTGCCGCAAATATCGTGAAAATGCGTTCACAACTCTATTAGCGGTTCGCCTCCCGCCATCGCTCGGCTCCGCCTACTTATATATAGTTTGCCCGAGGGGTGTGATTGGCGGCTAAATCTGGATGAGAAATGACAGATGATTGGCTCTTACCTTTGCTGTAAATCCCATTGTGATGCCCGACAAATGTAGGTTTATTTTCGGGGGTTGCGTTCTAATTTCAGCGCGGGCGCATGCTAACAGCTGTCGGCTAAGTCATCGGAGAGCTTACAATATCAACGCCGTGGCTTTTTATCTGACGGACCACCTCAAAATTTGGTACCCTTAGACGGCCCAGACCGTCCAATGATTGGGATTGGTCGCTATATTTGGTTAACGTTTGTTTTGAGCCACTAAAACGTCATTTTTCATCAAGAAATGTATTTAATGACCTCTGTGACCTTTGGCTTGATGACCCCAAAGTTCTATCATACTCCTAAAAGACTCTTAGTCGCAAAAGTATTGATTAATAATGATTAGTTGTGGTATTGTTCTTCTATTTTGGGCTAATTTGGCCATTTTGAAACTGTCCTTTAAAAAGAAAACCTGTAATTTTTTATTCCTATTTTTTTTCAACAGCCGTGAAACTATCACCATTACATCAACAAAACTATGATTAAGAAAATTGGAAAAAATAATTGTGGTTATACATTATAAAAAGTGAAAAAAGTGATATATTTTGGGCCTCATTAGCTAAAATGTGCTAATTAGCATTGAGCTCCAAAGCACAATAATAAATTGCAAAGCACAACACTGTTTATCTTTTTGTCTTGTGCAATTTCCCCCATTTTATTATTGATAATAATCTTATTTTCTGCTTTTTCTAGACGAAGAAGAAGACGACTTCACATCCATCCTCCGAGACCGATCTCACATCGAGGAAACTCTTCGCTTTGCCACCGAAGAAAAAGCAGCAGACTATGCAGGTGACCCATAGAAAGTCTATACTCATTCCATCCGCCAGGGGGTGCAGTTTCTCTCTGAAAACGTGTACACTTTCTCCTACCTCCACTTCCATCAACATAACGTCTAAAAACGCTCTTAAATTTCCCAAAAACGTCCCATTTTTGTATTTCCCAAACCAACCCGGACAAAACTAAAGGTTCTAATGTTTTTTCCCCCCATCTAGCCGCCGTTCAGAGGTTACGGAAGATCTACCACTCTTCCATCAAACCCATGGAGCAGGCCTACAAATATAATGAGCTGAGGCAGCATGAAATCTCAGGTAAAGCTGATCTTGTTTTCCTATTCTTCCCTTGAGGAAGCCATTTTGGGGACTCGAAAATTCTTTTAAAATGGCTTCTGATGGAGAAACATTTTTTTCAATTGTTATTTATCATATGTACACAGTTTGAAACACATTTCCCCTCCATTTCATTCTATTAATTAATCTCATAATGTGCCATTTAAAAAGTCTCTTTTTAAATGACTTGTGTGCATCCCAAAATCCCACTTGTCAATCATCTTTCCATAATCCAAAGTATGAAAAGCAAGATTCCAGGCACCCGTTCCTCCCTCACCATGCTCTCCTCACTCTCCCTGCCCCGCCCCCTCCCTCACCCCCACCTAACAGCCTACCCTGGACGAACCCTGGGGGACCCCGCCACAGGTGGGTGCGGCTGGGGCTTACCTGTGCATGGCTCCGCCCCCTTCCCTGGCCATCCCCCCGCCCACTTCTCATTTGCCTTGGGGGGTGCACGTGCCACGTAGTATTAGCTAATTAGCGTATGATGCTAACAACAAATGTGGGTGGAAAAACTCATTGGTATTTATTATTGATCTAAAACGTACATTTTAACCATTAAAAGAATCAATAAGAATATTGTTTATGCTTCTAAAATGGGTAATTAATGTACAACATATGGTTGCAATGCAGGATAATTATTTAGCATAAATAGTGCAGTAAAAATAATGCAACTGATCGATGACTCATCATATTTTTGGTGTTAAAGTAGCCCTTCTGCTTCTGTTTACAAATATGAAACAATAATGACATTTTAAAGAGAAGTACCAATAGACCAAAAATAGCCATGTGTCAACTTAACATTTTTAATTGCTTTTATTTTCCCAAAACTTAGTCAGTGGGCTCTTCTACCACAAAGCTTTGCAATATTTAAATGCAATTTAATTAAAATGGAATGGCTGGCAATGAATCATCATATTTTTTTTTTGGTTTCTCGTTCCCGCAGATGGCGAAATTACCTCCAAGCCCATGGTGCTGTTCCTGGGACCGTGGAGCGTGGGCAAGTCCTCCATGATTAATTACCTCCTGGGCTTGAGCGACAGCCCCTATCAGCTCTACACAGGTTGGCGACCGTTCATCATTTTCTAACCGGCGAAAAGGGATGCTAACGGGAGGGCGCTTTCAGGAGCCGAACCCACTACCTCGGAATTCACCGTCATCACCCACGGCGAGAAGATCCGCTCGGTGGAGGGCATCGTGATGGCGGCCGACAGCTCGCGCTCCTTTTCGCCGCTGGAGAAGTTCGGCCAGAACTTTTTGGAGAAGTTGATCGGGATCGAAATGCCTCACAAGCTGCTGGAGCGCGTCACCTTCGTGGACACGCCGGGAATCATCGAGAATCGCAAGCAGCAGGAACGAGGTAATGGCTCCGACCAAAGTTCCCACGAACCAACCCGAGTCTGACACCCTTTGGTTAGGCAAATCTTCCAGGGACCAAATGTCCGGGTTAGGCGAATCTTCCGGGGACCAAATATCCGGGTTAGGCAAATCTTCCGGGGACCAAATGTCCGGGGGCCAAATGTCCGGGGACCAAATGTCCGGGGACCAAATGTCCGGGGACCAAATGTCCGGGGACCAAATGTCCGTTGACCAACTGTCCGGGGACTAACTGTCCGGGGACCAACTCTCCGGGGGACCAACTCTCCGGGGGACCAAATGTCCGGGGACCAACTGTCCGGGGACCAACTGTCCGGGGACCAACTGTCCGGGGACCAACTGTCCGGGGACCAACTGTCCGGGGACCAACTGTCCGGGGACCAACTGTCCGGGGACCAACTGCCTGGGGACCAACTGCCCGTTGACCAACTGTCCGTTGACCAACTGTCCGGGGACGAAAATGTCCCGGGACCAAATGTCCGTTGACGAAAATGTCCCGGGACCAAATTGTCCGGGGACCAAATGTCCGGGGACCCACCAAACATCTCTCTCTCTCTCTCTCTCTCTCTCTCTCTGTCTCTCCGCCACAGGCTACCCTTTCAACGACGTCTGCCAGTGGTTCATCGACCGCGCCGACCTGATCTTCGTGGTCTTCGACCCCACCAAGCTGGACGTGGGCCTGGAACTGGAGATGCTCTTCCGTCAACTGAAGGGCCGCGAGTCGCAGATCCGCATCATCCTCAACAAGGCCGACAACCTGGCCACCCAAGACCTGATGCGAGTGTACGGCGCCCTCTTCTGGAGCCTGGCCCCGCTCATCAACGTGACGGAGCCTCCCCGGGTCTACGTCAGCTCCTTCTGGCCCTACGACTACGCGGCGGACACCAGCCGCGAGCTCTTCAAGCGGGAGGAGATCTCCCTGTTGGAGGACCTCAACCAGGTGATCGAGAACCGCATGGAGAACAAGATCGCCTTCATCCGCCAACACGGAATCCGGGTCCGCATCCACGGCCTGCTGGTGGACCGCTACGTCCAGACCTTCAAGGAGAAGATGAGCTTCTTCAGCGACCCGGAGCTGGTCTTCAAGGAGATCGTGGACGACCCGGACAAGTTCTACATCTTCAAGTCCATCCTGGCCAAGACCAACGTCAGCAAGTTCGACCTTCCCAACCGAGACGCCTACCGCGACTTCTTCGGCATCAACCCCGTGGCCAGTTTCAAGCCCCTGGCGGCCCAGTGCTCTTACATCGGCGGATGCCTGCTGGAGAAGATCGAGAAGGCCATCACCAACGAATTGCCCGCCCTCCTCAGCGGCATCAACTCGGGAAAGCAACCCGGACTTTCTTCCTGCGAGACCACCGGATGCGGAGAGAAGCCCAAGAACCGATACCGGAAGAACTGAGATTTTTCCCCAACGAAGAGCGACCGGGGGAGGGGGGCGGGGCTGACGGAATCCCCAAGGGAGGTGGGCGGGGCTGAAGGTTTCCGTCGGGAGAAATGGGGCGGGGTTGAAAAAAAAGATGACGACCTTTATTGTGAAGATAGGATGGGACGGCTTGAATTTCCTCAGGAGACCACCAAAGGTGCATTTATTGGGACTGGGGGGCGGGGCGGAGGGAGGGGCGGAGTCATCTGTCTGGAAAAGGCCCAGTTTAAGGAAAGGGTCAACGACAAGATGTTTTATGCCTCAGAAAATGGAAAAAAATGGAAAAAAAACAAAATACCAAAGGTCACCTGATGCTACGAGGGCGCCAAATACCCCAATTGGAACTTTTCTGTCATTTTTGGGGGTGAAGATATTTTATTGCACTTCCGTTCCTTTAAATCGAGGAGATCTATTATGGATAAGCCAATGAAATTTATTTACTTCCAATTGATATCGCTTAAACGGCGTTAGCATCCGTTTTAGTTTTAGCTAACGGGTTTAAGCGAAATATGGCAATAAGGCCTTCTTGGTTGTCTTGTTTGTTATGTCTGCGGCAAAAGCTAAAATAGGCTTATGAGCACTATTAGTTAAAGAAGGCAAACAAGATAAATTTGAAAAAATAATCTTAATGGCACCCATCTTTGTTTTCTGTCTTTGGACGATAAACGCAAGTTAATTCTTTTGGGGAAATAGAAGAAAAATATATCATTTATTTATTTTTAAGTGACCATCTTGTCAGTTGTGGAACAGATTTTATTATAACTTTGGAGGCTTTTTTTGGGCTGAAAGATTGATGTGAAGAAAGTGGGCATCGAAGGACCGCCAGTCCCATAACCAAACCACTATTATGTGAATAAAACAGGAATTGGAAAATAATTTTTGCTAAAATTATTATTTTTAAAAGGGCAGAGATTACTAAACAACATCAACAATTAACCTTGCATTTTTTTTGCGCATGCATTTGCCATCCCATAATTTTTTACTTAACGTACTACCAAAACCATGTGATTTTCGGCCATCTGTGAATCTGGGAGCAGAGGTCAAAGGTCATCATTTTTTTTTGTCTTATTTATTTCCGCTACTGTCAATCAAACCCAATACCCATTGCTACATGACGTGATATGTATGAATGATTATGACGGATATTATCAAGTGTCTTTGAACCTAGCAAAATTAAACCCAAAAGACATTTAAAAGACGATTATTATTTTTTCCTGTAACGACATAATTCATAAATTGAGATTTCGGAAATGTTAAATATGAAATTGAATTGAATAGAATGCTTTTATTGTCATTATATACAAGTATAATGAGATTTAAACTAGTTATAATTCATTCATATTTATTTTAGCCTTCATTATATGATGATCTCAGTTGATTAGAAGGATTCAAATATAGTGGAAATATGTTTTTTTTTCTTAATTAACTTGTGGACTAAAATTGTCAGAGATAGGAGTCTATTTCATTATTTTTTTTCAATTCTGATTTTCATATAGAAGACCTGCATTGCAGTTTGTCGTGACTGCAAGTGTGTGTGTGTGTGTGTGTGTGTGTGTGTGTGTGTAGAAGTTGACAACTGCAGTAACTTCTAATGCTGAACTGATTGATATTTTCCAGCCGTATGTTGCAATCCGACGTCAAAATGCCAAATCTGCTTTTTTATTAGGCCAGAAAAAGCCATCTTCTTCTTGATTGTTTTTAAAGACACGGATTCTTTAGCAAAGGTTAATTGTCAAATTGGCTTCTCTTCAAACTCACTTTTATGTAAATGATACTCGTCTCATTATTGTGCAGCTTTTTTTTATCTTTGAAGGACTTCTCTCCAGGCAAAAAAGAGAAGGTTTGCTTAATGTCATGCATGCAAAATGGTCTTAGCCAATCAGAGGTGCTGTTGTCGGGCAGGAAATTGTTTGTGAGGCAAAATGATGAAAAGAATTTCAAGTCAGCACATCTAAGTTGCCGTGATCGATGGTGTTTATTATCCATAAAAAGCTCATTATAGGTCGTCACGCTTTTCTTTTCCCCAGACGTTCTTCTTCTTTTGTCTGCTTTTCACACACAAAAACGTTCACAAGAGGGGTCAAGTGAGGATTTAACATCAGTTGGAATCGTTTTTCAAAGTAAAGGTTGTCGGTGGGGGTGGGGGGGGATTTTGAAATCTTATTAAAAGTCATTAGCAAAATGGTGGAATGTCTGGAGTTAGTTAAGCGCTTTTTAAAATAATTAATGCGATGCCCAAATATGTTTGAATTGCCAAAAATAATTGTTATTTGCTCTGTGATGGGTTTAAATTAGTAATTTAATTAAATCTAATTAACTCTGAGTATTATTAACAAATTGTTAGGCGCAAATGTCTTGCAAAAAACACTATTTTCATAGCTAATTTTTAAAAAAGCCTCGTAGGCACGGTTGCACTTCTGCCCAAATCCTCTAGACGGCAACAAAGCTCATTTCCAACGCCCCGAACCTCCAAACACCCAAGAAGAAGAATTCCAAACAACTCCGATGTAATGACGACATACCAACCGCATTTCCTCCCCTTTCGTGACTCGTTAAACCTCCAAAAACTACTTTCCGACACAAGTGACCTGTAAATGCCTCCTCTTGTAGATTAAATGCATTATTCCCTAACATTTTTAAATAATATTTCCCTTTTATTTTCTCACATAGTAAAGTTCGGTCAACTGCCTCTCCCGATTATTTCTTTTATTTTGACACACTTTTCGGATATGGACTGGATACATCCCGTGAGCTTTCTTTTTCCCCTTCCTTCCGTTTTCTGCCACTCACTCAGTCAACAGTCTCACGCTGCCGCAAACAGACGTAACGGTACGCGGAAGATGCTTTCGCCTGGGAAGGAAAAACCCCCACTCGCATGTTTGTCGCCGGCTTCGGCGTCGTCAGGGCGGCTGGTGACAAGAAAGAACCTCCGCCTTACCCCGGAGGAGGAAAAGAAGAAAATCGGGGGCTGGAATTCCATTTAACGCTGCCTTCTAATTCGCGAAGAACCGCAGGTGCAAGTGAGTAAGTGTCCAAGCTCTCAATTAAAGTGTCTGGGTGGTTGAATGAAGACGTCGTCGTGCCGTGGAACTGCGTCGGGATTAGCCGTGGGGACCTTTTAATTAGCCTGAAATTCTCCTCCGGAGGGTTTTCGTTTCTCCCCTTGTCGTCTGCCATTTCCAGCCGCAAGAACTTCACTCAAGACTATCAAGTCACGTATTGTTTTTTTGTTTTTTTTTGGTCCGAATCCATCGCCATAACCAGGAAACCGGGTTAGAAAAACTGTTGGGTGGGATCTTTAAGGGGCTCCATAGCATCTGTTGCAGTAGAAGAAGAAAAAATATATTGTATTTTGTTGCTGTCCCTTTAATTGTTGTCAAAGTTTGATTGCTGGAAGGAATTCTGGTCGATTTTTTTTGGAAGGGCTTAATCATTGCCTTCAAGCTGGAGACCCTCCTTCAGCCCCCCGTTTGCATTCCGCTAACACATTGCCTTAAGCTTCCAACTGGAAAAGTCCTTGTTTCCGGCATTCCACATTCTTGTGTCTAATTTTCTATTTTGAAACAACTTCAAAGTGTGTCACGAAGAGTGCAATGATATCAAAAACTGAAATTAAGTGGACCTGGATCTCCTTGAGCCAAAAGTTCAAGTCCCCTTGACATCACTGAGGTTCGGCGTTCCGTTTTTGTCAAGTGGACATGGCGTCCCCCCAACGCCAACAACTCCTTCCTCGCCACACCGAGGTCAACTGCGACTCCAGCGGCGAGGGTGTCTCCGTGAAACTCGGCGGTGGCGGTAAGCACAAACATGGCGGTGGAACCCCCGGCTCCAAAAACTGCAAGTACAGCATCTCATCCAGCTGTAGCTCCGGCGACTCGTCAGCCAAGAGGACGTTAGCGAAAAGCCTCCGCTCCCATAAAAGACTCCCCCTCCTTTTCGAAAGGTCGGCCGGTCACTTCTGGGACCCCAAATTCGACTCCTCAATCCTAGAGGAGGCGTGCCGGGAACGTTCTTTCCCTCAAATCCGCCGCCGTTTCCGCTACGTGCTCTTCTACCTATCCACCGCCGCACTCCTATGGGGGGTCTACTTCGCCGCCAACCCATCTCGCTGCAACCGGGTGGTCTTCCTCATCCCCACCGCGTCCTTCCTCGTCTTCTGCTGGCTCCTCTTCCTCCTCACCTTGACCGAGTTTTACTTTCGGTGGCACAACGCGGCGTCCCTCCTGTTGGTGGCCGTCACTTTCGCGCTGACCCTGGCCCCTCAGATCCAGACATCCGGGTTTGGAGATCCGGAGACCCTGTCAATGGACCCATCCCACCCGAAAACCTGCATCTCCCCTGTGGGGGCCTTCTCCCTCTGCATTGAAGTCCTCCTCTTACTATACAGCGTCCTCCACCTTCGCCTATTCGCGTCCATCCTACTAGGGTTCCTCTACTCGTTTTGTTTCGAGACTCTGGGCTGGTTCCGTCTCACCCGGACTGGTCTGGCACCTGAAACAGAACTAGCCGCCCTGGTCTGGTTAGGACCCGCTAAGGCGCTACTCCACCTGTGCGCCCACGCCATCGGCGTCCACTTGTTCGTGATGTCAGAAGTACGTTCTCGCAGCACCTTCCTGAAAGTAGGCCAAGCCATCATGCATGGCAAAGACCTGGAAGTGGAAAAAGCCCTGAAAGAACGCATGATCCACTCCGTCATGCCTCGAATCGTAGCGGACGAACTGATGAAACAGGGCGACGAGGACCCGGGCGACCACGGCGCCAAGCGCTACTCCACAGGGGGTGCCGCTGCCGCCGTCTCCAGCCCCAAAAGCCACAAACGTAAGAAGAGCTCCATCCCACGAGGCCAGATCATCTTCCGGCCCTTCAACATGAAGCGGATGGAACCCGTTAGCATCCTGTTCGCCGACATCGTAGGCTTCACCAAGATGTCCGCCAACAAGTCGGCCCACGCCTTGGTGGGTCTCCTCAACGACCTATTTGGACGCTTTGACCGACTCTGCGAGCTGAGTGGCTGCGAGAAGATTAGCACGCTAGGCGACTGCTACTACTGCGTTGCCGGCTGCCCAGAGCCCCGCCCAGACCACGCCTACTGTTGCGTGGAAATGGGCCTGGGCATGATCCAGGCTATTGAACGCTTCTGCCAGGAGAAGCGAGAGATGGTCAACATGAGGGTGGGTGTCCATACTGGGACCATCCTTTGCGGTATTCTGGGCATGAAGCGCTTCAAGTTTGACGTCTGGTCCAATGACGTCAACTTGGCGAACTTGATGGAGCAGCTGGGCGTGGCCGGGAAGGTGCACCTTTCGCAGGCCACCGCCGACTTTCTGGATGACCGCTACGAACGCCGAGATGGGCGGGTCAACGAGAGAATCGGACAGAGTGTGGTGGCAGATCAGTTGAAAGGTAGGCCCGGCTTCCCGGGATTTTTAAGTGTTTCTGAATGTGTTCTGTTTTTGTCATTTTTTTGCAACTGAGGCATTTTTTAAGGGTTCCCTTGGGTGGAATTTGCAGTCTGAATGTGTTCTGTTTCCGGCATTTTTTTGCCACCTCGTTAGTTTGAGGCTTTTGGAAGAAAATACTCATTTGGGAATGTGCCAGGCTATTTTTTAGCGTATTGACCCGAATATAAGACGACCGTGACAACCCTCATGTTTGAAAAATAGCTTTTTCAACATCAAATTCAAATTTCATACAGACAACAATGACAGTAGACATCTGAAAATAGTAATTATAACAATATATTTGCATTTTAGTATTTTTAAATATGTAAACTAAAGTGCGATTTAATTCGTAAATCAATAGCTCCTAGTTAAAAAAATGACCTAATCTATTGTAATAAACAAAATTGTAATAATTAATCATCAAATTGGTCAGTATTCATTTTAAACATATATGTGCCCCCTAGCGTTGCAAATGGGTATTACGTTTAGTTTTTTTCAGTCTTATTTCAATGCAAAAAATGTCTTAAATTCAGGCAACAATAAAAAAAACATGAACAAAAGGGTCATCAACAAAATATTTTTAGCTAACGTCTTTTGCTAACAACATCCCTGTTACGTTACCAGCTGTATTGTTTTCCGTTCCATCTCGTTGACTCATTTCCACTGGAGCTTATCTCATTGTCCAAAAAATGTCCTCCAATATTTTTTGGCCTGATATTACCAAATGAATCACTGTGGCTAGTTTTGTAAGCATCAAAGTGTAAAAAAAAAAAAAATCCCCAAACGGAAACCTGCCTTGTTTTTTTTGTCAACCGGTGATTTATGGGCCGAGATTAACGAGAAAAACTTCTCCTTTCAGACCCGATGATAAATTCTTCGGACAGCGTTATCATCCTTCGGCCCGTTTACTTCTCCTCCAGCAACGTATTCCGTTTCCATCTTCCGATTCCCCGAAGATTTGTCCGAGTTTTTCTTCCCGTCTTGCCAAAAAAAAAACAAAAAAACTCAAAAGCCATCCGTTGTTTCGATTGGCTGCCGTAAATCCCTGACGTAGGATCGAATTACGCACGTGAACAATAGCCGTTTTCCCTACTGGGACATAAATTGCCTTGACCTACACTCAGCGGCCTCATTTGGTACACCCAGTGATACAAAACATTTTTATCTATTCATTTTTTTACGTCACACTTGAGTCAGATATATTTCCCAGCTGGTTGTAGACGTCAAGTAAATAAATCCTGATTTGCTTGTACTTATTTAGCCTACATGAGAAAATACTTGTTTTTTTTGCTAATGCTAGTTAGCATAACATTTTGGTTGCTATAGGCCACAATTGGGTTGAGTGGTTAGTGCGTAGGACCCACAGTTTTGGGGTTCTGGGTTCAAATCCAGGTCGAGTCCACCTGTGTGGAGTTTGCGTGTTCTACTAGGAATGTGTGGGTTTTCTCTGGGTACTCCAATTTCCTCCCATATTCCAAAAACATGTATAGTAAGCTTATTATACACTTTAATTTGCCCCTAGCTGTGATTGGTTGTCCTTTTATGTTCTTGTGTCCTGTGATAGGCTGGCTACTTCAGGCCCGGAGATAGCTGGGATTGGCTCCAGCACCCCCTGTGACCTTAATGAGGTTCAGAAAATGAGATATGTGAAGAAAATGCTGTATTTTGTTTTTGCTAATGCTAGCTAGCATAACATTTTGGTTGATATAGGCCAAAATATCGGCACTGTGATTGAGTGGTTAGTGTGTTGGCCTCACAGTGTGGGGTCTTGGGTTCAAATCCAGGTCAAGTCTACTTGTGTTGAGTTTTGTGGGTTTTTTTCTGGGTATTCCAGTTTCCTCCCATATTAAAAAAATGCTCTTTTAGGCTGATTGGACACTTTAAATTGCTCATAAGTATGAATGTTAGACAAGAGACATTACAATTCATGTAAAGTGGGAAGGCCTGGTTGCTAATATTGCTAATGCTAACTCCCTAGCGCCATTGTTCTGTGAACATCTGTTAGCTAAATTGGTCTCCGTTTCCTAGGGACGTAAGTACATGCAATTGTGTTGCTCTGTCTCCTTAAAAAATGTCACTGTGAACTTCTTATCCACTGTTGTTGACGTCCAAAAAAAACAGCCTGCTCATTTACACCGTGACTAGGCTTTTGTTTTCAATTTAAAGATTCAATTTGAATGGTTCCTCCCTCGCTAAATCCAGAAAACAGATTAAGAGCATCTGGGTTCATGTCCGGGTAAAATCAAATCAAATTAAAAAAACCTTTATTGTCATTATACACAGTTACATAGAACAAAATTGGTGCTACTGGAGAGCAAAGAGCCAGAAACTGCACCCATACGGGCCGCCATTTTGGATCTAAATCGAAATTTTCACTTTTTTTGTGCCAAGTAGATTTTTGCTAACTGTTTTATTGGAGTAGAAACCACCCCATGAATCGCAGGTTTTTGTGGTTGAGTTTGAGGGTCTTTTGGCTAAAATACAGTGTGTGTATACTTCTTTTTTGAGGGTATTTTCGTGCCCCGTGAGCACACATGGAGCCATTAAAACCAGACGGGAGGAAAGCTCTTTGCGCCGTGGCGATAAGGCGGATTTATAGGGCCGCAGTCATTTAATGGCGCTGCGCTGTCGCACTGTAACTCAGCAGATTGCTCTACCTGTTTTTTTTTTTTTTGGGGGGGGGTCCTGGCAACAAGGGGGGGTCGTTGTGTTGAAGATTGTGAGACGCTTAGTAATGGAGAATAGATGTAATTGTCACCCCAATGCATCCAATTTATGGTAACTTGCCTCTCTGACAAAATAGTTAATGTATTTGTATAGCTTTTTGGATTTTTTTATATATTTTCATGACATGTTAACCCCCCCATAAGGCTTTTTTTTGGATGGAAATGGTTGGAAATTCTTTTTTAAGGTGGGGTAATGTGACCAATTGACGTTTTTATTAGCAGTGCGTGGACTTGGTTCAGCTTTGTCATATTAAGCTACGTTAGCGTCATGCGCTACATACACACACATGGTGTCCCGGGCCCGCCCAGGCTAATCGCTGTGGCAACGGACAATTAAAGGAGCTGAAAGGACAGGCCTCTTACTAGGGGGGATAAGAGGTTGGTTGGAAAATATGAGGGACGTCAGTAGGTTGTTTTTCTGTTTTTTTATATCTGAACTCGGATCATTTTAGCTACGGTTTTAGTTATTCAACCTCAGTTCGTTCTGTAGTCCCCTATATATGTATTTTTAATTAACTATCGATTCAGCAAATTGATTGGCTGCTGAAATTGAGGTGTATTTTAGTTGGGCTTGACTGGAAATCAGATTTAATAACAAAATGGCGACCAAAATAGCCACTGTATACTTAAAAGTCAAGTTTTTTTGTAATTTGGATTTTCGGATGCTGTTTTTGTGACATCTAAATGCCCCCAAAAAGTGTTATTTATCTGTAATTGAGTCGTACGTGACCAGCTTACCTCGTTGTCCGGGTAAATGGCGATCATGACTCATGGCGTTCCTTCTTTTGTGATGGAGGGCACGGAAAATGTCTTTGCACGCTAGTTTTTATAGATCGTGATGGATGACGCTAACACACACACACACACACCTGCTCCCACGCACGTAGCTCCGCCCCCCAGCTATGTTAGCGGCTACGTCGACTCGTTAATGCGCACGGCAGGCCGCATGAATTGGCTCCGTGAATTATGAATGAGGGTAGATGACTAGCGCAGGGTAGGGAGGGGGGGGGGGGGGGGTCGTTGATGTACACGACATGCACAGATGGTCTTTCCTGTGCCATGAATTATTTTGTTCCTATTTTTTTTTTTTTTTTGCTGGAGGAAGGAAATTATATTGCGGTTATTCAGAGCTACTATGCCTGTTATATTTAAAGGCTTTTATTGTTTGGGAAAAGGTGGAAATGGGTAATGGGGTTAATTATTGAGTTGATACCCAATTATTTTCCGCAAAGGGCCGCCTCGGTGGTGATTGTGGGATGTTTAAACTGCTTGTTTTCGAAGAAGGGATTAAATATAAATGGAGGCAGGGACTATTTGGGGTTTAAATGTTTTAAATGTTGTTAGCCCGATTGCTGGTTCAATCCTAGATGGGTTTTGGTATACATATTTGTGGTTTTCAAGTTATGTGCTTGTGTGGGTTTTCATTGGGTACACTGCTTGTTTTTTTCCACATCCTAGCAACATGTATGCTAGGCTAATTCTTTGCTAAATTGTTCTTTAGTATGAGTTGGAGTAGAGCAGGGTAATTAAACAATAATGATAATTATCGTCATATAATTTTTGTTAACAATAATAATTTATGATAGAGAAAATATAATTTTGAACTGCAGTTACACTTTTCAACCACCACCGAGAATGGGGGCGCTGTTTCGACATGAATGCTAATTCCAGACCAACGTTCAGGAGAAGGGGATGATTAGGAAAAGTGTTTTTTAGCATAGTTAGCAATAGAGGCTAACAAGGAGCATAACACACACACTAATGGGCATGTGGAGAACATATGAACTACACACATGATTGTCAGAACTAACCAAGGATTTGAACCTTCGATCATAGAACTGCGAAGCATACGTGCTATCCACTTGTGTAAATGAAAATCTGGTTCTTCAAAAGTATTTTTTTTACATTTCTTGGCAAGTGGCGTGTCCTCACTGGGAAGAAAATATTAGTGACAAGTTAACATTGTGGAACGGCCCCTCCGTGTCCCCCCCGTGTCCCCCCGTGTCCACTTCCCAGCTGTCAGCTGCTCCTCCGTCTATACGACAGCCGGTTGTCGCTGGCGTCTGTTGCTAACATCGCGCCGGCGTGGGCGTGCCGGGCGCTAAGTACTTGAGATATTCCCAACAGAGGTCATCCCCTGACCTTTTATCACTCTCGCTTTCCATTCATGTCACACTCCTTTTCTGCAACTATGACTCTTGTCCTTGGCTCGTCTCGAATATATATAACATAATATATTTATACTTTTGTGCCATTTTAGGCAGGGCAATTCTTTATTTCAACAACAAACAAGCGATAAAGTAATAATAGTAAAATTGGGAATAGAATGATTAATAGGGGTCTGTTAATGTAAGGGTTTTTCAGGTAAATATTTCCAATTTTTTTTTAAAATATATAATTAATCTGGTCTTTTCTAGGGTTGAGGACTTACCTGATTTCTGGACGCAAAGTGGAGAAAGCTCCTCCTCCTTGTAGCTGCTCCGGGTCGACGTCCGAGCACCCCGACGCAAGATGCTGCATTCGGGCAGCGCTTCCGGTGGGCGGGGAACCTTCAGCCTCATGCCTTGCCAAGGTGAGCAAGGGGAAAAGCATGTACTTTTTGTCATAGACAACTCTGAGCTTTTACTTATGTGCGAGTTAAACAGGCTTTTATTATAGTTTGTTAAGATATCTACTTTTTGGACTTTCTTTTGCAGTCTTATTTTAACGGTGACAACACTGTGGCCCGCCAGGTTTATAAAAAAGTAAGGAGGAACTTGATCTGGTTAATCAGAGTGAAAAGAGACTAATGGGGAGTATTTTTGGGCCAATGGTCGTCCTACTTTATGCTCCATTTTATTTCTAATTATATTAATGGCCATGTTAAGTCAGCTTAGAAACCAAAATGCACCGATGTTGTTGTCATTTGACTTCCTAGATTACTGGTGTCAAAGTGGCGGCCCGGGGGCCAAATCTGGGCCCGCCTTATCATTTTGTGCGGCCCGGGAAAGTAAATGATGAGTGCCGACTTTCTGTTTTAGGATCATATTAAAAGTATAGATGTATATTAAAGGCCCTGATTTCCCCCTTTTAAATCAATAATTATCATTTTTTTAATCCATTTTCTGTGTTTTTAGTTCAAAAATCCTTTTGTAAAATCTAAAAATATATTTTAAAAAATCTAAAATAAAAATTGTTTTAAATTTCTACAAAAAACTTAATATTCAGGGCTTTTAATCCAGTTCTTTTAATCCATTTATTAAAAAAAATCTAAATATAAAATCTAAAATAGCCCACATGAAATCAAGTTGACGTTAAAGCGGCCCGCAAACCAACCATCACGACCCCGGTTAACCCCCCCCCCCCCCCCCCCTCCTCCATTCCTCCACAGCCCCCATGCCCGTCCTGCAACGTGGTCATCGTACCCCCCACCGAAAAACCACCAGAAGAAAGCAACACCGACCACAGCTACGACGAAGAGCGCACAACTACGCCTCAACTCTTCCACGCCACCCCACAGGACTCTCCCGGCTCGAAGGGGGCGGGCACCAAATGCGGCTCCAAAGCCCTCAACGGCCTCTTGAGTCCCAGACTGGAACCTCTAAACAACAGCCAAACCTCGCTGTGCGAGATGTTGCAGGAGAAGGAGAAGAAGACGTGGGCCGTCGGGGCGCTGGGGATGGACCACTCGGCGCTCATGCCGCTACGCTCCAAAAACTTCCGGGAGAGGAGCGACGCCCACTTTGTGGACGTCATTAAAGGGGACAGGTGAGAAAAATATACAGTATTTTCTCATATATAAGGCGCACCGCATGATAAGGCGCACCGTCAATGAATGACACATTTTATTTTTTTCCATATATAAGGCGCACTGGATTATAAGTCTATTTTGGAGGAAATTTCAGACTTTTAAGTGCGCCTTATAGTCATGAAAATACGTATATTTATGATGATGACTTCGTCTGATTTGTTTTCTTTTGACAGCTTGATGAAGGATTATTTCTACCGACCGCCCATTAATAGGCTGTGCCTCACATTTTTGGATAAAAGTCTGGAGTCTGCCTATCAGATAAGCTACCAGGAGGAGGTATGTTTGTTTATTTAATTATTGTTAGACTGATAAATGCACATAAGTAGGAAGAAGGGATGTTTTTTTAGTTTAGGGTGCATTTTTCTTACATTTCTGGTATCTGATAATTATTGTTCTTATCGACTTTATCAGTAAGATGGGTTTGTGTTGATGGATGCATTAAAAATATGACAGAAAATGACAAAAGTGCCATTTTAAATGTGATGTGGGGCTAGTCTGCCCTCTGTTGGTGGGCTTTGGTAATGCACCTTCATATAACAAGACTACCGTTCAACCCGATATGGCCAAGATTATATTTTAACCTTCAACAAGAGTCACAAATGAAGTCTTAAGGACATTTTCAGTAAATTATTATTAAAAAAACAACACAGCTACTCACAAAAACTTTGGCATCTTGAATTAAAATTTTAATACAATGATATATTTACATATTTTTCTCATAAAAACTGGTGTATCGCACACATATGACTGAACTATGACGAATTAGATATAAAATTTGTAGAAAAAAAATCTGGCAATTTTGTGGTGATTGACTGCCCCCTGCGGGTGTGGAGAAGAATTGCACGTTTACTTAACAAGTCCTGAGTTTGTTTTAGTCCTATACGGCCATCATATTTGACCTTTTAACTCACTAAAATGTTTAATAATTTCTACTTTTGTCATTTTTTGGGGTTCAACCAGGGACACATTTGCTAAACTTAATTTTCTAATGGAATTTAACATGTTTTTTTGAACTAGGTGGAAAACCAAGCATCCTCACAGACCTTCGCCAGCCCGACATTCAGTTCTTTCTTGGACATGCTTTTATGCTCATCCGTGTTCGTAGCCTTGTCGATAGCATGCTTCCTCCGCCCCGTCGTCACCCGACTGAGCCTCCCAACGCCGGCCCTCATCGTCACGACCGTGGCTGCCATTTTGGAGGCTCTAGCACTCTTATTTGCCATACAGTAAGAAAACAACATGCCAAAATCATGACAGAAATGTACTTTTTTCATATTATGTTGTCATTTCTCTTCTCAGCACGGCGTTCTACATGGACGGCGCCCTAAAATGCACTCGGACCCTCACCAAAGCCGTCTCGGGTTGGATTCCGCGTCACCTGACGGGCGCCGTGACGGTTTCGCTGCCCGCTTTGGCGGTTTTCTCTCACGTCACCTGCGATATGCATCATTCTGTTCAGGTAGAGTGTAATGTTATTTTGTTTTGTCTTCCCTGGTGGATGCTAGTGGTATTGCAAGTGTATTTTTTTGTGTGTATCCAGTCCGCCACGTTTGTCAGCTGTGCCGCCATCATCGCCATCATTCACTTCTGTAATTCCTGCCAACTTAGCTACTGGATGCGTTCCTGTTTAGCCACTTTGGTGGGAATGGCGCTTCTTTCGATGCTCATCACGTCGCCCTGCAGGTGAGATTTAAGCGATTGGTCGCAGATTTAAAAACGTCAATGAGAATCGGGTGTTTTTTTAACAAGGTAGGAATGATAAATATTCATGGGAAATGGGTAAAAACAGTAAAAGTATTAGAGCAAGGGTGTCAAAGCGGTGGTCCATGGGCCAAATCTGGCCCGCCACATCATTTTGTGCGGCCCGGGAAAGTAAATGATGAGTGCCGACTTTCTGTTTTAGTATCAAATTAAAATGAAGAGTATAGATGTATATTAAATTTCCTGATTTTCCCCCTTTTAAATCTATTAGTGTAATTTTTGAATCATTTTTTTCTGTTTTTAGTCCAAAAATCATTTCTTTTTTAGGTTTTTCAGTAATGAGCAGTTGAATATTCTTAACAACGTTGTTCATACTGGTTGGGAATGAATTCATTTCTTTAGTAATGAGTATATTTATGGTATTTTTAAGTGGACTTAAAGAAAAAACAATAATGGCATTGTATTGATGTATCAATATTTTCATTGATATCTATGCTTCTGTTTTTCTAGAGTTGCTGCAAATCTTTTTTTCTGGTAAGGTTTCCTTCCAAACTTCATATTATTCATATTATTTTGTTGCACACATCAAGTATTGACTTGAAGATGTGTATCACAAATGAACTGCTATTGATAAGAGTTTTAAATATATTTTAAAATTGATAATATGTCAATATTGGACAAAGAAGGGTCACAGAAATGTTATATATATAATATTATATTATTCTCATACTTTGGCCAACTCTGTCACCAACCCCCAAGGATTAAATATGTATTTTTTTTAATTATTATTATTATTATTAATGGGAAACGCTCACCTCACAGGTTAGACGAAAGCAACATCAACGGCTCTGCAATCCAACATGAGCCTTCAATTCGAGTCCACTTCCAAGAACTCCTGGTCCCCGAAGCCTGCGTGGCCTTCTCCTTACTCCTCCTCCTAGTCTGGTTCCTAAACCGCGAATTCGAAGTGAGCTACCGTCTCCACTACCACGGCAACGTAGAGGCGGACCAACACCGCATCAAAATCCAAAACATGCGAGATCAGGCGGACTGGCTTCTCCGCAACATCATCCCCATCCACGTAGCCGAGCAACTGAAAGTGACTCAAAGCTACTCCAAAAACCACGACGACGTGGGCGTCATCTTCGCCAGCATCGTCAACTTCGGCGAATTCTACGAGGAAAGCTACGAGGGCGGTAAAGAATGCTACCGCGTCCTCAACGAACTCATCGGCGACTTCGACGAACTTCTCCGGACGCCCGCCTTCGCCGACATCGAGAAGATCAAGACTATCGGCGCCAGCTACATGGCGGCGGCCGGCCTCAACGCCCAACGTTGCGCCGACGCCGCCCACCCTCACGCCCACCTCCGAGCCCTCTTCGACTTCGCCCTGGAGATGATGCGAGTAGTAGACGACTTCAACAAGAACATGCTAGGTTTTGGCTTCAAGTTGCGCATCGGGTTTAACCACGGCCCCCTCACCGCCGGCGTCATCGGGACCACCAAGCTCCTCTACGACATCTGGGGCGACACGGTTAATATCGCCTCCCGTATGGACACCACCGGCGTGGAATGCCGCGTTCAGGTTAGCGAGGAGAGCTATTGCGTGCTAAGCGCCATGGACTACGACTTTGACTATCGGGGGACTGTAAACGTCAAGGGGAAAGGACAGATGAAGACATTCCTGTACCCCAAGTGCGGCGATGGCGGTCCAGTTCCGCAGTACCAGCTGTCTGTGTCTCCTGAGATCCGAGCGCAAGTGGACGGAAGCATCGGACGCTCGCCAACTGACGAAATCGCCAACATGGTGCCTGCTAGCCTGGCTTCTAGCAACATGCTATCCACCACCAACACCACTTCCAGCCATATGGTACCCAGCACCAGTGCCGGTTCCGCCCCCAGGACAGGTCTGGATGGGCTTCAGTGGCGCCCCCAGGTGGGGCGATCCGCGTCGCACAACGGTCTTGCGTCTTTGAACGTCAACAACCCGGATGGACCGCCACTTGGCAGGAAGAGGCTGGTCGTCTCGGCAACGGCGGACAAACGGCAGGATTCCAATAGGCTGTAACGCGTTGGTTGGCGTTCAAGGTTGGTGATGATTGGTTAAGTGGAGTTGCTTTCCAAATGAAGCCTTTTCACGGTGAGCGGACGTTTGGTCGTCGGACGTTTGGTGACAGAGAGTTTACTGTTGAAACCATCTCTAAAAATAATATTGATGAGAGAGAGTTTAATATCTAAGAGAGAGAGTTTCATATCTAAGTACATTTGACTGATGACCAAACGTCCAGTCATGCTTTTCACAATGTCTCTAATTACAATTATTAACTATCCCGACTTTTAATGTCACTTCTTAAACAAAGACGGCGATAGACATTTATAATGATTTCATCATTTTTTTTCCCCATCATTTTCTGAACCAGAGCGGCGGGGGTGCTGGACCCCATCCCAGCCGACTTCAATCACGAGGTGGCCGACACCCTGAAATGGTAGCTGGCCAATCACAGAGCACGAGGAGACAAAAGGACAACCATTCACAGGTATAAAATAAAGCCCTCGTCGTCAAAATTGATTTGATATTTAAGGCTTTAAATTGGGTTAAATGGCCACCAATCTGAAATATATTTACTTTTGGTAAACTTTTCTGGTTTCTTTTTGGAATTAAGGTATGTTCCGGCACCCCTCTTTGCATTTCATGCGACACCAAATTTAAAAGCCCAAAGGAAAGCATTTTTTTTAGGAGAAAAAAAATATAACAAAGTGCATACTTGATTCAACTTAACCTTTAATCCATCTTCATTTAAAGTGCCTTTAGAATAGAATAAGAATCCCGACTCCAGCATTGTTTCAATAACTCTTAAAAGGGAACAAAAATGCTTTACATGTATCTATGTTTTTCGTCACCTTTTGCCTTTTAATATAAAATGGCTGACTTTACATGCAGAAATTGCGACATGACTTCTATTAGCAAAACAATAATAATATTTATTTTAATCTAAGTTACAGTCCTAGACTAACTTTTAACTCAAACTCTGAAATTTTAAGGTTAAAATATTTGGACTTAGTATGGAGCCCTAGGGGAACTCCGCCCAAAAAAAACCCTCAATAATATTCTCTGTCTGTTATATTAAATCACAATAATTCAACAAAACAGTTCGAATCAGACAATCTAAAGCAACATTAACCAAAGTAATAAATCCACTTGCATAACTAATTTATTTGTTCAGCTAGCTGATTTAATAACACAATGCTTTTTAACTTAATATTTTTTGATATATTGTAGGTATGTATCGCAGAGGCATTTTTATTGAGTTTTTTTTATTTATCAGAAATTGTGATGAGTCGTGCCTTTTTGATTTCAGCAAAATTTAATGTAAACATAACATTATAAAGCCTTACAACCAGTATTTATTTCTACGCGGAGTTTTGAGTGCAATAATGCAAATGGAGTAAAAAGGGATTTTATGCCTATGAGCACACAATTCTCTGCCAAATGTGTATTTATTACAAGAGTAAAGGTACGATTCAAGAATAAGTGCTTAGTTACATTTGCATAATATTTGTATAAGTTTTTTGATACTAAACATTTTCATTTTTACTTCATTACTGTCATACACAAGTATTAACAGTGGATTTATTTCTTCTTTTGCTTCTTGAAAAGCTTATTTTAAAAAGTATATGTATAGTTTAATGTATTAAGCAGAGTGAGCCAGCACAGTGGCATGCTGGGAAATATTGATGCCAAAGAGTATCATTGCTGTTTCATTTAAAAACAAACAAAAAAAATAATAATTATAAGCAAGATGGCTTGTGTGTAGTAAATCCACAATTGCACAAGGCATATACTCTGTTTTATGTAGAGTATGATTTTATACTGTGTAGTATTGGAGTATTTTCTATTATGTGTGCATGTATTGATTAGCATAAAAGCTAACTAGCTCATTTAAAATCAGTTTGTCTGCATGTTTGAGTCGTCATTTAGCTGTAATTTAAAATCAGTTTGTCTGCATGTTTGAGTCGTCATTTAGCTGTAATTTGTAGTTGTTTTTTTCTCAGTTGGTGTTACTTTTTAGAAACCCAATTAGCCAAATGAAGTAACTGCTAGCATGACGAGTCTATCATGCTAATGTTTTCGTTACTTGTTGTTATTTGTATTTAGCACGCTCATTGGGTATGCAAAGAAAGGTAACTTTAAATAAAGTTTTGTCTAAACTTTATTGCATACTCATAGAACATTTTTTGTTGTGACAAACATTTACAAAATGTGATGTAAATAACAAAAAAAAAAGATAAATGACCAAAAATAGTGCTTTGGTAGAGAGATAAAAAGTACAGTAGACTTTTTTTGTCTCAGCTCATTGTCTGTCATTGATGTCACCATAAAAAAGTAAGTATGTTTATTATTATTTATTCTTCTTTTGTATTCAATATATTTTTAATTTTTACAAAAAGTGTAGCGTACCGAAATATATAACATCCATTATTTTTCCGGCAGCAATTGGCCTTTACGTCCACGTGACGCAAGGTGGGGCATAGGTTTACGTCATGACGTCATTTGTAACGTCCCTCCCCTCCCTCCTCCCCCACAGTCTAGCTGGGAAGAAAAAAAACTTTTTGTATCGTAGGAATCAACAGCCGCCATCTTGACGCGGCTCGGAATCGGGATTTCTGGGGGAGCATTCATTGTAAAAAAAAAAAAAAAAAAGAAAAAAAAATTGCCGACCGGAGCCACCCAGAGCGGACCCCCAGCGGCATTTGGTCGCCCCGATTGGAAGCCCCAGCTCACCCGGCGAGGATTAATGCCAACATGTGAGGGCTACTCGAGATTTTGTCGTACCGAAAGCCCACCGTAATATTTGATTTCCCTTTTTAGCGAGCGTCGAGCGCCGCTTCTCGCCGTCCGTCCCGAAGCCGAGAATTCTTCGGCGCGACAGCCATTGCAAAAATAATCGGCTTCAAAGAAATTATTTTGGGATTTTTGCTCTTTTGATCTAAACCAGAGGTGGATTTTTCGGAGGCTCGCTTCGACGACGAAAAAAAATGACTCCGCGCGGACGAATCGCCGGCGAAAGCCGACGAAATGGCTCCGCGTCCGCTTCGACGAATATCTCCTGATTGACTCTTTTTTTGTCCCCTCTCGACACGAGATCATTTCGGATGCGGTTATTGGGGATCATTATGTGGCTGTTGGATGTTGGATTATCATGGGGTGATCTCCGGTGGCGAAGCGTGGCGCTGTTGCCTTTCTTTTGAAAGCTGCTCTTCCCGGGCAGCATTTTGTCACTCGAGGAAAAGAAATAGATCCCAACTCAATTGATCCCCCCTTTGACGATCAGTCATCAGTAAGTTAACAATTGGACCAAAACCAACAAAACAACAAGCCTGGGACCACTACGGGCTGAAAAACCACAATGGCTGACAACCTGCTGGATCTCGGACCCCCGACTGCAAAGCGACCCAAACTTAATTCACCACTATCGGTATCGGACGGCCCAGGTGAGTGTTACGGTTCATTTTTTCTTCCATTTTTGTTGTTGTTATGCTAACAGGCTAAAGATGTTCCTAGTCCAAATTGCGAATGCTAAATAGGTCTCGAACGTTAAACTAGCTAGTTTCGACGAAGCCCAAGTGACATTCGTTCAAATATTTCATTTGTGTTTGCTTGTAGGTACATTAAACCTAATATTGGACAAAAAACCCTTGCGGTTTGTTCAATAATTTGTAGGCTGACAACCTGTCATTAGTTAAATGAACGTGCTTTTCTAAGTTTTGACTCCCTTGTCACTGAAATGCAACCTGTGTCAGGAGGAATTTCAGTTATTCGGTCAATCATCCTAACCTCTAGGGGCGCTGTTTAAAATAGACAAGGGAAAAATGAACATGTAATCTAATGGCAAGTTGAAAGACGGTTCCATTCGTTTCTGAGTGCTAACTTCGGCTAATGCTAACGGTTCTGATAATTTAGACATCTATTTATCTATGAATAAATCCGTTTTTTTAAGTTCCAGTAAAGGAAAAAACGGCTCAACGTTTGTTTACATGTTTTAAATGGCGAACAAATATAACCTAAGTAAAACACAACTTGAGTATTTCAACAAATACATGTTTTTCCTCCCCATTTGTGCTGTCAGCCCCCAAAGTCATAACTACACTAGAAAACACATTTATTAAGCAACTAGTTGTTAGATTTCTATGGTCAAAAGCACAACAAAAAAAATTTTCAGCCATTTGCAGTTTAAAAAAAGCAGGCTTAGATGGACATTTGTTTTTCTCATCCAACAATAATCATGGTAACGATAACTATTGTAACTATTGGACACTCCCTTCAAATAAGCAAGTTTCCGCAAGAAATCAGGTGAAGAGTTTACTAAGCCTGAGTGGGCTTGTCGAGAGAAGGGGCTAAGAAAATGGCCAAAAACATCCTCCAATCACCAGAGCTTTCCACCCAAAAGCATCTGACTGGTGCGTATATCAACACCAGCTCCTCCGGCGAACATTATTCACTGAGGTGCGTTCAAAACGCATCCGAGCGTTGCGAGTCTCGACATCCCTCGAGCGTGGCGAGCGAGCTTCTCTGAATCTTCTGCTGATGTGGAACAGATTGCCTTGAGGAAGGTGGTGCCTTCCATTTCCAGCGTCCGCCACCATAATCATCATAATCGGACATATTGTCCAAAATTACCTAATCTGGTTGAGATATTCAAATAGGTTCTTCTGTAAATGACATTCTAGTCTAAGTTAGTTTACTAGTCTGAACTCAGAATCCTCAAACCATAAACTAGAGGCAAGTAGCCGCCATTTCAAACCAGTCCCACTACTAACCGATACTAATTTTACTGTTATTATGATTAATAACAGTAAAAGCGTTGTAATATCACAAATATCACATTCACCTAAGGACATGATGTCCTAGGTCTAGGAATTAATGCTAGTTGGTCACCGTAGCACCCAAATAAAATCAAACTAGGCTATTTTTTTATACTCTAGCTTGTACAGAAAGTCTTGCCAACCATGATTGAAATCAAAGTTACTGTATTTTCACAACTATATGGCACATCGCATTATAAGGCGCACTGTCAATGAATGACACATTTTAATTTTTTTCCATATATAAGGCACACTGTGTTATAAGGCGCCCTGTCTATTTTGGAGAAAATTTAAGACTTTTAAGTGTGCATTACAGTCGTGAAAATAGTTTTTTTAAACCTATAACTCTCCATTTTTGATTTTTCAGATCTGGTGTCCCTCTTCGACCTGGAAAATGACCTCCCCGACGAACTCATTCCTAACGGAGACCTATCACAAATGGGAATGCCCTCCAATGGCGGCGCCACGGGGGGTCCTGGCGGTCTCAACTCCATGGTGGCGGACGCCGCCGCCAAACACAAGCAGTTATCCGAACTCCTACGGCCGGGTAGCTCCTCCATCTTGGGAAATTCTCTCAATCCCGCCCAACAGGGAGGAATGGTCGGCGGCCAGCTGGGAGCAGTGTTGAGTAAAAACCCACTTAGCCAAGGGTCTCCAAACCACCAGTCCGTCCAGAGCCAAAAAATGGCCGTCGGGACGGGGCAAGGAAATGGCGGAATGGGCTACAACCAGGCCTTGTTGAACAGTGGGCAGGGTCATGGGGTCATGGGCCCCACCGGACAGGTGATGAATGGAGCTCTGGGGTCAGTAGGTCGAGGTAGACCTGGTTTGCAGTACCAGGGCCAAGGAATGGGAGGAGCTAGCGTCGGGGGTAGCGTGCTGGCGGAGACCCTGACCCAAGGAGGACCGCAATTGGGTGGACATAACCCGCAAGCTGGACACGTCAATAAGGTGAGGGATATCTATGTTTTTTTTTATGACTGTGATTTGGGGGGATGAGGACTGAAAATTAGATGTTTGGGTGTCGCTAACAGAGCTAGCTAAATTTTGAGGAAAAATCAAAGTAGCGGAGTCTCCACATAGATCACTTTTGTTTACTTGTACGCGCCGAGTTGGGTGACGGCCCATTAAATGGAGATCACCAAGCCAAAAAGTCGCGTGCCACTGCGAATGAGAGCGAGGCATCGGGCGAGCCGGTTCCGCTTCGGAGAAGGATGGGGGAGGGGCAAAAGCAGCCGCCGCCACCACCGCCGCTCGGCACTCTGCTTAGCTGACTAGCGAGCCCTTCCTTGGCTCCTCCCATATTTTTGCCTTCACGGGAAGGGCTCGCTTGTTGTACTGAGTAACTGGCAGTGGACGACAGACTGAATCTGAAAGGACTTCAGAGTAATACTCGTGAGCTCATTTAACGTAAAATCTCGATTATTGGGAATTCACTAAGCTGTGATTTTTTTTTTACAATATTATTATATATTTTTTTAATGTTCATTAAAATATGAAAACATATTTTTTATTATTTCGGCCATATCTGTTGTACGTTAACAGCGATATTTGAGGGATTACTGTATAGTGTACTGTATAGAATTGGGACTGTTTTAGATATATTTAGATTTTTATTTTTAAAAATGGACTAAAATAACTGGATTAAAAGCCCCAAATATTCAGTTTAAACAATGTTTATTTTAGCTTTTTAAAAATATATATTTTAGATTTTACAACATGTTTTTTGAACTAAAAACTGAAAAATTGATTAAAAAAATTACAATAATTGATTTAAAAGGGGTAATCAGGAAATGTAATATACATCTGTACTCTTCATCTGAATTTGATCCTAAAACAGAAAGCTTAAATGTTTGTGTTTTCTTTGATTCCTCCAAATTTAGATGGGAATGTCCGGCGCGTCATTTGGCCAGCAGTACGGTCAAGGCGGCGTCCAGCAGATGGGACCCACGGGTGTCAATGTCCAACAACTCCAGAACAAGAGCGGCCTTCCTAACAATCTGCCTCAATTCCCCACGGAAATGAAAGGAGCCGGGAGTCTGCCAAGCATGGTGAGCCTTCATTTATTTACAAAACCGTCCCTTCTGGCACTGGCATCCATGATTCTGAGACGGTGTTCCATGGCGTGCAGTCCCAGATGCAGCAGCAGGTAGCCACGGCGGGCATGGTACCCGGCGGCGCCGTGTCCGGCGGCCCCACGGCCGATCCCGAGAAGCGCAAACTCATTCAGCAGCAGCTGGTCCTGCTACTTCACGCGCACAAGTGCCAGAGGCGGGAGCAGGCCAACGGGGACCTGAGGGCCTGCACCCTGCCCCACTGCCGCACCATGAAGAACGTCCTCAACCACATGACCCATTGCCAGGCCGGAAAATCTTGCCAAGGTAAGTCAACACAAACAAACTTCACCTCCACCGCCAGCATTCTTTGACATTTTTTGCACGGCAACGTGCTCGTAACATAATATCAACCAATTTATGTGTATATATATGTGTATATGTGTGTGTATGCATGTATGTGTATATGTGTGTGTATGTTTGTGTATGTATGTATATGTGTGTGTGTATGTATGTGTATATATACATATACACATGTACACACATGTACACACATGTACACACATGTACACACATGTACACACATGTACACACATGTACACACATGTACACACATGTACACACATGTACACGCATGTACACACATGTACACGCATGTACACGCATGTACACACATGTACACACATGTACACACACGTATACACACATTTATACACATTTATACACATATATACACATACACACATACACACATACACACATATACACACATATACACACATATACACACATATACACATATACACTCATACACACATATACGCACATACACGCACATATACGCACATATACGCACATATACACACATATACACACATATACACACATATACACACATATACACACATATACACACATATACACACATATACACACATATACACACATATATACACATACACACATGTACACATACACACATATATACACATACACACATATATACACGTACACACATATACACGCGTATATACACATATGTACACACAATTACACGGTATTACTGTATAAGAAAAAGAAGTATTAAACTTGTCCAAGAATTGCCATTGTGACTGACACCTGTCAATCTTTCTCTTTTGGCATAGTGGCCCACTGTGCATCATCCAGGCAGATCATCTCCCATTGGAAGAACTGCACACGGCACGACTGTCCCGTCTGTCTGCCCTTGAAAAACGCCAGTGACAAGAGAAACCAGCAGCGTGAGTACTAGCTAAATCTTTCAAACACAACAAAAAGCCATTTTTTTTTTGTTTCCATATTCGGCCGGAAAACCACACACACACAACCCTTGAAGCGAATGTGAAAGTAAGAGCTTGCGCCACCTGCAGGTTGCACATTTCCGCCAGCCGGCTTTAGAACTCTGGCAGGATGCCTCGGCAAAGGCCCGGCTCGTAATGTGACACCCGAAGGGGAGGGCTTTCGTGCGTCGCTCTCGTGGGTGGGCGGGGTTCTGGAGCCTAGTCACTTTGCGATTGGTCGACGGAGCCGATGACGGATTTAAATCCCCGCGGAGGCAGCGTGCGACCTGTCAGCCCGTAGCACGGTTCGGAGAAGCGCCATAGAACCAGTATGACGCAAATAATATTTTTTCCACATTTCTGCCTCCATTGTTGACCTCTCGAAGCAAGGGTGTCGGACTCAAGTTGGTTCGCGGCTGATTTAAAGTCAACTTGATTTCATGTGGGCCGGACCATTTTAGATATAATATTTAGATTTTTTTTATTTTTTATAAATGGATTAAAAGAACTGGATTAAAAACCCTAAATATTCAGTTTTTTATGGATCTAAAACAATGTTTATTTTAGCTTTTATTATATATATCTTTAGATTTTACTACATGAATTTTGAACTAATAACAGAAAAAATGGATTACAAATGACAATTATGGATTTAAAAGGGGAAAATCAGGAAATTTAATATACATCTTTACTCTTCATTTGAATTTGATTCTAAAACAGAAAGTCAGTACTCATTATTAACTTTACCGGGCCACACAAAATGATGCTGCGGGCCAGATTTGGCCCCCGAGCCGCCACTTTGACACATTTTCTTACCCAAACTTTTACAATTCTACGTCTTGACTGTTTACATTTTAGAGGACTAATTGCATTTTTTTCATCCACCCAAAGCTATGCTGGGTTCCCCCGGAGCTAGCCTACAGAATGCTATCAACAACACGGCGGGGGCCGGCCAACCCAGCGCCCCGACCATCCACAACTCGGCCACCACGCACATCGACCCGAGCTCCATGCAGAGGGCCTACGCCGCGCTGGGTCTCCCTTACGGCAACCAGTCCCCCGCTCAGAACCAGAGCCAGGCTCAACATAGCCCTCAACAGCTACGTAATATCAATGCAATAGGTAATCAGATTGATCCAATACAATAAAACCCGTATGCAACGGTCCGATTTTAATATATAGTCAATTGACGATTTTTTTAATGATTTTTTTCAGGATCTAATCAGATCAACCAGATGGCAGCAGGCTTGGGGATCTCCTCTTCAGACCAGACTGGCTTGCACGGGGATTCATTGGCCTCCACTCTCAACAAGTGAGTTCAGCTGCCATTTTAATAATTTCCAATTAGCCTTTGATTTCATTCACCATAGACATCCATAGTTATGAAATTCCACGTAATCAATGAGTCATTTGTAGGACATTCTGATTGAACTTTTTAGAGATGGTGTAATTTTAGTGTCACAATATTAGCACTGAAATAACCCCCAAAAATGTTTTTTGTTGCTTTTTGTGTTCCAGTCAGCTGTTGCCAGATGGTTCTGTGGCGGGGGGCATGGGAAACCTTCCTGCCGCCGCCCCTCTCTCCGCTTCGGGGGTCAGGAAGGCCTGGCATGAGCATGTCACTCAGGATCTACGCACCCACCTGGTGCACAAGCTGTAGGTTGCATGTACTCTAACACCAACATATTTACTGTATTTTCTCGCATTTACGCACAGTATGTGAAGTGTACGGCTTATATGCGCATAAATTAGACTTGACTTCAGAAATACCACTTGGGATGATCTTTCTTAAGATTTTTCCTTCAAAGTACACATTTGTACTCCCTATTAAAACTATGAATATGACAATTTTAACAGTACGGCTTATAGCAAAGGCGGCTAATATGCGAGAAAACCCAGTATATCTGACAATTTTGTTTTATATTAATTTCATTTGTGTTTATAAATCTTCCTCTTAGAGTACAAGCCATATTCCCCACCCCTGACCCTGCCGCACTGAAGGACCGCAGAATGGACAACCTTGTAGCATACGCCCGCAAGGTGGAGGGCGACATGTATGAGTCTGCAAACAGTCGGGTATGTCCAACTTCTTCCACAATAGCTACACAATGCTAGTTATAATTATACAATCTTCTAATTATCGTTCTCTCATCTGACTAGGATGAGTATTACCACTTCCTGGCAGAGAAAATCTACAAAATCCAGAAAGAGTTGGAGGATCGGCGCCATTCGCGAATCCCAACCCGACAACCCGGCATGGCGACCAATCCCCAGTCGACGGCCATGACTCCGCCCAATGCCATGGGGGCGGGGCAGCCAGTCCGACCTCCAAGTCAGTGGTTTTCTGTCAATTTTTTGACATTTAAACCGATGATTGGTTGGTGACCGTTTATCCCCCTTTTAGATGGACCTGTGGCTATACCAAATCAGCTCATGAGCCGCATGCAGGTGGCCCAAGGTACGAACCAACGAGTTTTAAGTCCACGTGCCGCCATTTTTGACAATCTGTTTGGAGTTTTCAGCGTAAATGAGACCAATCATGTCTCATTGATTGATTGTGTGTATTATTATTATTATTATTATTATTATTATTTCTAAAGGAATGAATCAGTACAACCCAATGGCAATGCAAAATGCGCAGATGTCGCAGTCACCTTTGGGTCCACGGGCTTCTTCGCCCATGAACCACCCCCAGCAGCTCAACATCAACTCCATCCCAGCAGTGAGTTCCATCTCCTCTGTCTTAGACTTCCGTATTAAGACAAATCTTAAAGAAACAGTGCCGTTAGCCCAAATTTGGATTGCAGCATTTTCGGGATTTAAACTTTAGAATTTTGGGGGGGGCATTGCAAATCAAAAGAATAACTCCAAAAGGTTGTTTTGTTTTGTTCATTGCCTTGTTTGGTTGTTTTTGTTGTTGTTGTACAGTAATCCCTTGAATATCGCGGTTATTGTAGACCAGACCGTAATAATTTAAAAAATCATGAGGTAGGATCGCCCCTATTATAACAGTTTTTTGTTGCAAAAGTGGCAAAAGTTTTAGCGTGGATTGGATTTTCAAATTTTTATGAACTATAAAAAAAATTAAATATAAATAATAGCAGATAAAATTCGCAAAAAAGTGAAGTCGCGTTAATCAAGGGATGACTGTAGTTCTAACAAAAGGGGAACAATAGTAGGGTTCGATGCTGTGTGTATTATATTCACAGTACAATATGAGGAATTCAATGTATTTAAAAAAATATATTGAATAATACCAGCCTACGTGGATATAGCTGTCAAAGACCTTATAACTTGATAGCTACTAACATGATCTGTTGTCTTTTTCCAGATGGGCATGTCTCCTTCAAGAATACCCCAGAATCAAGGAATGATGTCTAATCACGTGGATAACATGCTTCCTCAGCCCTCCAGCCAGGGGCAGTATTTACCCCAGGGGCAATTCCTTAACGCCGGCGGAAGCGCCATGAACGTGAACACACCGTCACTGGCACAGGTACCAAAAACCACAACAAATAATACAAATGAATGATAATAATCATCCATTTCTCCCCAAAACAGTCCCAAAATTCCAACCTCTCTCTGAATGCCCTGGGTACCCTGGGCCCCCAAATGCCCTGTGGCCCCGCGGTGGCTCCGCCCACCGCCTCGGCCAACCTTCAAATGCAACAACAACAACAACACCATCCGCCCTCGTCGGTGCCCCCACCGCAACAACCCTCCACTCCGGCGTCGACGGGTGGGCCGGCCTCCAACCAAACCCACCTGCCCGGCAGCCACCCCGGTCCGCCCTCGGTTGTCAACACGCCGCCCGACCCCGCCCAGCCGCTCACGCCCATGCAGCCTTCCGGGATGATGACGCAGCAGCCCAACTCGGTGCAGGCGCAACATCCCAGCACACCGGTAGGGGATTTTTTCTTGTCTATTATTTTGGTTTTGCTAGGTTATTTTACATATCCAAACAGCCAAAAAGCATACCTACCTACATATATATAGGTTTTTGAATATATTATTTATTTATTTTTGTCATTTCTTATGACTATATTCTTCTCTTTAGCTGTCGCAGGCTTCCACGAGCATGGACAACAGAGTGCCGACCCCGGCCTCTGTGGCCGAGGTCAACGCTCAACAGAAACTGCCCGACGTGTGCGCCACCGAAACCATGTCGGAAGTCAAAAAAGAGGACGATGGCGATTCCGCCGACAAGCAAATGAAAGCAGAGGTAAACCTTGCTGTTTATTTGGTGCTCGGACTTTTGGTCGCCAGTCTTTTGGTCCCTTTTGGTCACCGGTCAAATGGTGACCAAGTACTGTTTAATATCCAAGTACTGTTTAATATCTAAGTTCTGTTCAATATCCAAGTACTGTTTAATATCCAAGTACTGTTTAATATCTAAGTACTGTTGAAAACCATAGATATTTAGATACTAAACTCTCATGAATATAATTTTGAGGGCTGGTTTCAACAGTACTTAGATATTAAACAGTACTTAGATATTAAACAGTACTTGGATATTAAACAGTACTTGGATATTAAACAGTACTTGGATATTAAACAGTACTTGGATATTAAACAGTACTTGGATATTAAACAGTACTTGGATATTAAACAGTACTTGGATATTAAACATTACTTATATATATTAACAGTACTTGGATATTAAACAGTACTTGGATATTAAACAGTACTTAGATATATTAACACGACACCCTCCCTCTATTATTCTGTTCTTTTAGCGTGATGACGAAAGCAAACCCCCTGTGGTGAAGAAGGAGGAGCCAAAGCAGGAACCCAAGGAGACGGACGAAAAGAAGCCGGTGGTCAAGACGGAACCCAAAGACGAGGCGGAAAGCGGGGGCAACGCCGCCGCCGCTCAAAGCCGCAAAAAAAGTCAGCTAGCTTTTCGAGAATTAACATGCAATCCTGTGGAAACTTTTGACTTGAGAATTAATTTCTTTAATTTTCTTTGTGCAGTTTTCAGACCGGAGGAGCTCCGACAAGCTCTGATGCCCACACTCGAGGCCCTCTACAGGCAAGACCCGGAGTCGCTTCCCTTCCGACAGCCCGTGGACCCCCTGCTACTCGACATCCCAGTAAGTGTCAACCCAAACTTTATATATTTTTTGAATTTCCTCCTAAAACTCAAGCCCGTTTCCCACTTTTCAGGACTACTTTGACATTGTGAAGAATCCCATCGACCTGTCCACCATTAAACGCAAACTGGACACGGGACAGTACCAGGAACCGTGGCAGTACGTGGACGACGTCTGGCTAATGTTCAACAATGCGTGGCTGTACAACCGCAAGACGTCGCGCGTTTACAAGAATTGCACCAAGCTGGCCGAGGTCTTCGAGACGGAGATCGAACCCGTCATGAAGTCGCTGGGTTACTGCTGTAGCCGAAAGGTAGAACGTCACGCGGCTTTTTACCACGTGGAAATGTGAATTATTATTATTTTTTTTCTGTCTGTAGTACGAGTTCTCACCGCAAACGCTGTGTTGCTATGGTAAACAACTGTGCACCATCTCGAGGGATGGCATCTACTACAGCTATCAGAACAGGTAAATGACATTTTTGGTGTTAAAATTAAGTACCACGTTGGTATTACTGCATTTGGAATACTTTGTACACATAAAACGGTCAGTTTGCATTAGCAAATTGTCTTAAAATATAGAAAGTTTTTATTCAAACTTAGAATTTTTCTCCCAAGTGCCACCTGCTGGACAGAATATTATTGCATCCAGTTTGCCAAAATTATTTTGAAGTTAACAGACACATCCATTTTCGAAATATTTAAGAAAAATACTGGATTCCAAACTTACAGCACTTATTAAGAATGAGAGAAAATTGTTGGAATTAGATTTTTTTTGCATTTGGACATTTTCCACAACATTAATTGTTGCTAATGTTGTAATGTGCCGTGTTTTTTTCACACATGTTTACAGTAATTAATTTTATGAACAAAACTTAGAATTTAATTTTATGCCACATGTAAACAAAGCGCTAAGATTTTTTTCGATAACATTTATAAGGAAGCAAAGTAGTGAATTTGCGATAATCGAGGGAAAACTGCCTGATTTTTTTATTTATTTTTTATTGTCACTGTTGTTATGTTAATTAATCTTTGTGGACTTATTGTTGACAGGTATCACTTCTGTGAGAAGTGCTTCAACGAAATCCAGGGCAACAGCGTGACGTTGGGGGACGACCCGGCACAGTCACAGACGTAAGTTTGGGAGGGGGGGCGGAGTCTTGAAATTTGAAATAAGTGGGTGTGGTCTCTCAGAAAAAGCTAACTTGGAATTTCTTTTTAAGAATGATATCCAAAGAGGAGTTTGAGAAGAAGAAAAATGACATGTTGGATGCTGAACCGTAAGTACAACTTAAGTTTTGGGAGATTTGGGGGTAAATATAAGGACACTTTTGTCGGATTTTTCAGGTTTGTTGAATGTAAGGACTGCGGGCGCAAGATGCATCAGATCTGCGTTTTGCATTATGACATCATTTGGCCGTCGGGGTGAGTGGTTTTTTGCCTTTTTTTACGTCAAAACGTGCAAATTTCCTTCTCACGCTCTTGTATTTTTATTTTTTTTAGGTTTATCTGCGACAACTGTTTAAAAAGGGCCGGGAAAACTAAAAAGGACAACAGATTTTCAGCCAAAAGTAAGATAAATGGACATTGTAATGCTTAATGTTGAGTGGATTTATTAAAGATTCTGTTTTTTGTGTGTGTTTTAAAGGGTTGCAGTCAACTAAGTTGGGGACCTACATTGAGGATAGAGTAAATAAGTACTTGAAAAGGCAGAACCATCCGGAATCTGGCGAGGTTTTTGTGCGAGTCGTTGCCAGTTCTGATAAAACGGTGGAAGTCAAGCCTGGAATGAAGTCTAGGTATGTAGACCTCAATTATTTACCATATTTTCACCACTATAAGGCGCACTTAAAAGTCTTACATTTTCTCCAAAATAGACAGTGCGCCTTATATTACAGTGCGCCTTATATGTGGAAAAAATGTCATTCATTGAGGGTGCGGCTTATAATGCGGTGCACCTTATAGTCGTGAAAATAGGGTAGATGTGTTTTAGGACTTTTTGTCAATTATTTGGACGTTTGGTGTGTTTTGACATGTTTTTTTTTTTGTCTGTCCAGGTTTGTCAGTTCGGGTGAAATGGTGGAGAGCTTCCCTTACAGAACTAAAGCACTTTTTGCATTTGAGGAAATCGACGGGGTGGATGTTTGTTTCTTTGGTATGCACGTACAGGAATACGGCTCTGAATGTTCTTTTCCAAATACAAGGTAAAAAAATTGTAAAAAAAAAAAAAATCAATCACTGTCTGGTTGAGCAAGTTTTTAAAGATTTTTTTTCACTTTTTTAGGCGGGTTTATATATCATACCTGGACAGTATTCACTTCTTCAAGCCAAGGTTGCTCAGGACGGCCGTTTACCATGAGATCTTGATTGGGTATCTGGAGTATGTCAGAAAAATGGGGTGAGTCAGCCATCTTTTGTTTGGATATTATGTGCCAAATGCCCCACTTTTTTTTTTTACTTAATGTTAACATGTTTTTTTTTTAGATATGTGATGGGTCACATCTGGGCCTGCCCACCCAGTGAAGGAGACGACTACATATTCCACTGTCATCCTCCCGACCAGAAGATTCCCAAACCCAAGAGGCTCCAAGAGTGGTACAAAAAGATGCTGGAAAAAGCTTTTGCTGAGAGAATCATACATGATTTCAAGGTTGGTATCTTAGGATTTGAATATTGAATGATCATGTTGCATTCCCATTCGTTATACTTATCAACTTACTGTATTTTCACAACTATAAGGCGCACTTAAAAGTCTTAAATTTTCTACAAAATAGATGGGGCGCCTTATAATCCAGTGCGCCTTATATATGGGAAAAATGTCATTCATTGATGGTGCACCTTACAGTACTGAAAATATGTTTTTTGTGATCATTTCAAATTGTGTAGGCCATACAACAACCTTTTTACCATTTTTTTTTTTAAATACGTTTTTTTTGTAAAACCAATCCAGTTTTAGCCATTTTGGTTCTAATTCGGATTGTCTCAGTCACTCGTAGCAGACAAAAACGTCATCGTCAACTGCTAATATTCATGTTTTATGCCTTTTCACTGTATAAATATAGCGCGTCAGCAAGCAATGTACCCAGAAAGTCAAACTATCAGTGTCATACAGCAACATTTAGTGCATACTGCTTGGGCACCACGTCCATTTTGGAGAAAAGTTTTGACTTTTATGTGCGCCCCTAAGTGTGTGCCGTGTTTGATAAAATCGCTTAATAAGGGGAATTGCAATTATTAATAAGGGAAAAATTTGGGCGACGTATGCAAACTATCATATTTGTGTTCAGTTTACTCCAAAATTCAACCCCAATTTTTATCATGAAAGTTAATTCAACACATTTCATCAAGTTCTCAACATGAATTAAAATGATTCCCCCCATCCACCATCATTATAGAATCCAAGAAAAGTGAGATTTAATAACATTGTTTATTCCCTCACCGTTCTCATCTCCCATAAAAAAATTCTTTCAATATCCCCACATTTTTTTTGCTCCTCTTTTGTCCACCAGGACATCTTCAAGCAAGCCACAGAAGACCGTCTCACCAGCGCCAACGAACTCCCCTACTTCGAAGGCGACTTTTGGCCCAACGTGCTGGAGGAAAGCATAAAAGAACTCGAACAGGAAGAAGAAGAGCGAAAAAAAGAGGAGAACACGGCCTCCTGCGATACACCAGAGGTCAATTTAAAATCTTCAGATAATCAACAAACTCTCTCTACCAAAAATCTAAACACCCACATATTTCCCCCTTTTTTTCCCCCAAAAGGGAGCCCACGCTGACAGCAAAAACGCCAAAAAGAAGAACAACAAGAAGACCAACAAGAATAAAAGCAGCATTAGCCGTGCTAACAAGAAAAAGCCCGGCATGCCAAATGTAGCTAATGATCTGTCCCAGAAGCTCTACGCCACCATGGAGAAGCACAAAGAGGTCAAATATAAACCTATCAATGACTCGGGATTCGAACCAGGTTCCCCTAAACTCAAAAATGTCTTTTTCTACGCAGGTTTTTTTTGTGATTCACCTCCATTCCGGGCCTGTGGTTAATACTTTACCTCCCATCATGGACCCTGACCCTCCACTGGCGTGCGAACTGATGGACGGGCGAGATTCCTTCCTGACGTTGGCTCGAGACAAGCACTGGGAGTTTAGTTCGTTGAGGCGATGCAAGTGGAGCACCATGTGTATGCTGGTGGAACTGCACAACCAAGGACAGGATCGCTTTGTCTACACGTGTAATGAGTGTAAACGCCATGTGGAGACTCGATGGCATTGCACCGTCTGTGAGGTAAGACACAAAATTTGTATTTCATTTGTGTCAACTTTTTTCTAAGCAGTGGTGGCTCTCGAGCCGTATACGGTTCCCTGGACAAAAATTGGTTCCTACCGTTTATTGTAAATAGTCCACAGGTGTCAAAGTGGCGGCCCGGGGGCCAAATCTGGCCCGCCGCATCATTTTGTGTGGCCCAGGAAATTAAATGATGAGTGCCGACTTTCTGTTCTAGGATCAAATTAAAATAGAGTATAGATGTATATTACATGTCCTGATTTTTACCATTTTAAATCAATAATTGTTATTTTTTTAATCATTTTTTTCTGTTTTTAGTTCAAAAATCATTTTGTAAAATCTAAAAAATATATTTAAAAAAAAGCTAAAATAAACATTGTTTTAGATCTATTAAAAACGAAATATTCAGGGATTTTAATCCAGTTCATTTAATCCCTTTATATAAAAAAAATCTAAATATTATATCGAAAATGATCCACGTGAAATCAAGTTGACGTTAAAGAGCAACTCTGATTGGTCCATCACTGCCACTGGCAGCCAATGAGAAAAAATATAGAATGATAAAAAAATCTCCCTATATATCGGCCAACTTCAACCCAGTCTTCCAAACTGGACACTTTAACACATTCTTCTTCTTCCCCCCCTCCTTTAAAGGACTTCGACCTATGCTCCAACTGCTACAGCGCCAAGGGCCACGAGCACCGCATGGTAAAATGGGGCCTAGACTTGGACGACGACAGCAACAACCAAAGCGGCGAATCCTCCAAGAGCCCCCAAGAGAGCCGCCGCCTGAGCATCCAACGCTGCATCCAATCCCTGGTCCACGCCTGCCAATGCCGCAATGCCAACTGCTCGCTACCATCTTGCCAGAAGATGAAACGTGTGGTCCAGCACACCAAAGGCTGCAAGCGCAAAACCAACGGCGGCTGCCCCGTTTGCAAACAGCTGATCGCCCTGTGCTGCTACCACGCCAAACACTGCCAGGAAAACAAATGCCTGGTTCCCTTCTGCCTCAACATCAAGCACAAACTCCGCCAACAGCAAATCCAACAGCGCCTCCAACAGGCCCAACTCATGCGCCGCCGCATGGCCACCACCATGGCCGGAAGGGCCGCCCCCATGCCGTCCCCGCCCGGCTCCTCCGCCCCCGGCACCCCCAACTCCACGCCGCAACCTCATACCCCGCAAACGCCGCAACAAGCTCCAACCACGCCCTCCAACGCACTCCAAAGTTTCCCCGGCAACAGCCGTGGCAACAGCCAACCCGCCACGCCCATCCCGCAGGGTAAACCTGGACCCCAATCGTCGCCTCTCCACCCACAACAACAGCAATCCCCCTTACCGGGCTCGCAGCACCAAGTTCCGGCTCCAATGCCGACGCAGTTACAACAACAACAGCAACAACAAATGGCGGCTTTGAAAGTAGCCAAGCAGATTGAGATGGCAGAAATGGCCGCCAAGGCAAAACAACAACAACAACAACAGCTACAACAACATCAACATCAACAACAACATCAACAGCAAAGTTATGCCATGAACGGGATGCCCATGAACCACCCACGAATGATGGGCCCCATGCAAGGCCAGATGCAAATGATGCGAGGACCCCAAGTCATGCAGGCCATGCCACCAAACCAATGGGGTGGCGGGATGCAAAACCCCATGCAGAAACCTCAGGGGCCTCCCCAACAGGGCGTCATGGCCGCCCAACAACCTCAAGGAAGCGGCATGCTCCAACAAGGTCAGCTAATTCAAAGAGCCATGATGCCTCAGCAGCAGGGTCTCCAAATGCCACCCCAAGGTCCCTCACAACAACAGCAACAACATCCAAACATGTCACGTGGAATTCCCGGAAACATCGCCTCCAACGCCCTCCAGGAGCTCCTACGCACCCTGAAATCTCCCAGCTCGCCTCAGCAACAACAACAGGTCCTAAACATCCTCAAATCCAACCCACAGCTCATGGCCGCCTTCATCAAGCAGAGGACTAAAGCTAAATATCAAGCTAATCAGCCGCAGAATCCCCAAGCCGCACCGGGGTCGGCGGCCGCCATGCAGGCTATGATGCAAGCGCAAAGAGCCGGGATTCCTCAACAACAACAACAACAACAACCGGTTCCCCAACAGGTGGGCATGTCTCCCATGGGACCCCAAGGCCAGATGATGAACATGGCTCAAAATGGCAACCAACAACTTTACCGTAGACAACAAGTATACCGAATGCAGCAACAGCAACAACAACAACAGGGAGGTATCCCTCCAGGACACGCCCACTTCACCCAACAGCAACAGTCGGCAACGTACTCCCAGGTCCGGATGCAGCAGCAACAGCAGCAACAGCAGATGGCTATGCAAGGAGGCGTGGCTTCCATGGGACAACTCCCTCCCTCGGCCCAATTGGGCATGGATGGGGGTCAAAACCTCCTACAACAACGAATGCTGCACCAGCAGCAACAACAGCAGCAAATGTTGAAGCACCAGATGGGGTCCTCGGCGCCCGCCATGAGCCCCCAGCCTCATTTGCTCCAAGGTCAGGCCCAAGCGGCGGCAGCGGCGGCTCACCAGAGCATGAGTACTTCTTTGGGAAAGCAGGTTAGATCGCCAGCCCCGGTCCAATCCCCAAGACCTCCCTCGCAGCAGCCCCCGCATTCCAGTCCTTCCCCGAGGATGCAACCCCACCCCTCGCCACAGCACGGCGCTCTTCTCTCCAGCTCACCGCACCCCATCATGGGGGTGGGAACCCCGGAGCAAAGCGCCATGCTCTCGCAGGTTAACACGCCTAATCGAGGGGGCTTGAGTACTGACATGGGAATGGCGGGGGACACCACGGGAGACACGTTGGAGAAATTTGTTGAAGGATTGTAGCAGGAAAATGGAATTTTTTTTGGAGCGTTTTCATTCACATGCGCAGGTGGGCGGGGCCACAGCATCCCCCGCCGAGAGACGAAAGTATATATTTTTGGATCACGGTAGCCATGCAAAAGTTTTTTTTTGCGGTGGTCTTTTTGTGTTGTTGATTTTGACTTTTTTTTCCCACTCATTTTGATCATGCCCTGGTATTGACTTTTTACCAAACCTCAATACAAAAAATATCCTTTTTTTTCTTCCTCTTCCTTTTTTTATCTTTGCAAATAATTATTGTATTTGTGTTGAGCAAGACTGTAAAGTTAAACTGGGATTTTTTTTTTGTGTGGGGGGGTGCTAGGTATCACTTCTCGCTCAGTTTCTCTTGTTCCAGGCTAATTTATTCTATCTAATATGCCATTGTTAAAAAGGACTGCCTTTTTTGGGGGGAAAGCCTTAATTTTCCTTCCTGCTTTCGGATTATGGAATATTACAGTGTTTGTATAGATTTATGAACTATTGCACACATACAAACACAGTAGGCAGGTGTTCAAAGCCAGAATGTTTTTTTTGTTGTCGTTTTTACTGGACTTGGCTCAATATTTGTCTTGCATAAGTACAAAAAAATCACTTTATTTCTCTCTCTCTCAGTCCCATTGACTTCTCCTCCAAGTCCTGTTCTTTTTTGCCTGTGGTAAGAAACTGCTGATTCTTGTTCAGAGTTATGCGCATCATTTTCTATCCTACTTTAAACTTGAATCCATGATGGACTGTCCTCTAATGTAAATCTTGCAGCCTGACAACACTGTAAATATGCAGAAAATAAGGAGAAATCACTGTACAAAGTGGTTCAAAATGGCCCATTTCCCACCATATTGTTAAATAAACCTGTGTGCCACAGACTCGGTTGTTGTTGTTTTGTCTGACACTGGCACACCACCACCATTTTGACCGCTATTTGACCTTGCAGAAATGTCATAATAAACCTTTGAGTTTAATTCAAATATTTAATACAAATGTGGGAAACGTATTACATAATGTAAAATTCACGGCCATTTGATTGAAACAAATGTGTTAATATTTTTGTATTATTACCGTACTTTGACTATATTTCTGATCAGGCGGTATAGTGGACACCTTTCAACTGAGGACCCCTCAGGGTCCTTCCACCGCGAATATCATTCGGCGCATGCGCGACATCTGTAACGACGACCGTGCGCGTGTTGCGTGAGTCGCTCCCCAAGTTGTTGTCTTTTCCCGTCAATATGTCCCAATTCCTCGCTTTGTCTCGATTCGGTATTCCATCATTATCCACCAGAAACACCCGGAGGTTACTACCGCCATGCGTACGAGGCCTGAGCGGTTGTGTCCTACGATCCTTGACACGGGGTAAGTGTATGCTAGCCGGGCTAACATCGTAGCATCCACTTCGTAGCATCGATTTCGTAACATCGTAGCATCGACTTCGAAGCATCGACATCGTAGCATCGTCTTCGTAACATCGACTTCGTTACATCGTAGCATCGACTTCGTAACATCGTAGCATCGACTTCGTAACATCGTAGCATCGACTTCGAAGCATCGACTTCGTAACATCGTATCATCGACTTCGTAACATCGACTTCGTTACATCGTAGCATCGACTTCGTAATATCTTAGCATCGACTTTGTAACATCGTAGCATCGACTTCGTAACTTCGTAGCATCGACTTCATAACATCGTAGCATCGACTTCGTAGCATCGACTTTAGTTTTCTAACAATCCTATATTTTCTCTGTATATATAGGTAATATATTACCAACAGTTTTATCATTGACTTTTTTGTGTAGATATTACATTCAATACAGGGGCTTTACGGTAAAATATCCATGTAAAGATCGAACGAATTTGTTGTCATTATTTCACTCAAATCTCATTCAAATCATGCCTATTCATTAGCTAAGGGATAATAAAACATGCTCTATTTTGTTTTGCACAGATTAATTCATAATATAACATCAACAATTTAGTTTTGTATTTCCCGACTTTTATCCTGTCACGTGATATTTTGTGTTAGTTGTGCAGAGCTGTCAATCAATAGTGTAACTAGTAGTGTAGATATTTAGCATTCTCCTTTTACTGTTATATTATTTTGAATTAAGCATATAGCCTTCACTTTTCCACTGACATTTACAGTTATGAACATCATTTTTTTACACTGTCTATATCGATTTTATATTTGTTGGCTGTTTATTTTCCAGACCAACAACTTGAAACACAGCGATTATCAAGAAGTCGCACCAAAATTTTGGGTCTTCAGCAGAAGTTTCCTCGGTTTAACCCACAGTCATACTACAGCACGCAGGAAGCGGAGAAAGAGCCTGAAAAGGAGCCCGAGGAAGAGGCTTTGCATACAATAATCAACGATTCTGAGAGCGTGGACGGTACTAGAATTGACATGTCCGTGGTCATTTAAAGTGATTAAAAAATCCACTCTTGTCATTCATTCAGGCAGCTTCTCCAAACATGAATTTCAAGCAGAGACCAAGAAACTTTTGGACATTGTCGCCAGGTCTCTTTACTCTGAGAAAGAGGTAAGATATGTTTTGTAACTGGTCTTTTGTAGGTCAAGGTTGTACATCAGACACATCAATGCATCTTATTTTGATTTTTGTTTATTTTAGGTGTTCATCAGGGAGCTCATCTCCAATGGCAGTGACGCTCTGGAGAAACTACGGCATAAATTGATGACCGGAGGTGGACAAACGGCTCCAATGGAGATCCATTTACAGACAGACGCCACCAAGGGCACCTTCACCATCCAGGTAGGACCACAATTAATATTCGGACAACTTAGTGTGCCTTTAAAAAGTCTATTTAAAGTTCCAAGTGTGTTAAAGCCTTTCAATGGTGAGTTCTTACAACAGATTGCCATTTTAAATGTAGACCTTTAATCCCTTTAGAGGGCAAGTGGCTATTTTTGGTCATTAGAAATAGAGGTATTAACAATTTATATATTGTGGAACATTTTAAGATATGTTCTTTTCACAATAAAGTAATTTATAAAAAAAATCCTCAATTGAGAGCCCCCTTATGGTGTGAAAGTGGAGGCCCGGGGGCCAAATTTGGTCCGCTGGATCATTTTTTTGCGGTCCGAGTGAGTAAATCATGCCAACTTTCTGTTTTTGGATCAAATTCAAAAGAAGATTATAGATGTAGTATTATATTTCCTTATTTTTTCCTTTCTAAATCAATCATTGCAATTTTTTAATCAATTTTTTTGTTTTTTATTTCAAAAATCATTTTGTAAAATCTAACACAATTACAAAAAATACTTAGTTTCCATTTGAAATGAAAAACAAGATTAAAAGAAAATGTTTCATTACTAAGCAAATAAAACGCTCAAACAAACATTGTTTTAAATTCATAAAAACAGACTATTTAGGGCTTTTCATCCAATTTAAAAAAATTCTAAATATTATATCTATTTTTTTTTTCAGTTTCCGGGAAACATTGCCACCTGTTGAACATCATCATGACAGTTTTTTATTTTATTTTTTACAGGATACAGGAGTAGGGATGAACCAAGAAGAGCTTGTTGCTAACTTGGGAACCATCGCCCGCTCGGGTTCAAAGGTAGCCATTCCTCTTTTTTCCAAAACGGATCGGCATTCTATCTACCCCTGTCCTCAACTATTATCATCCTCATCCACAATGTCCACAGGCTTTTTTGGATGCACTACAGAACCAAGCAGAGGCCAGCAGCTCCATCATCGGTCAGTTTGGCGTGGGTTTCTACTCGGCCTTCATGGTCGCCGACCGCGTGGACGTCTACTCGCAGTCGGCCGAAGCCGATACACCCGGATACAAGTGGTCTTCCGACGGGTACGTTTGCCCTCAGTCCAAAAATGTGAAGCAATTTTGAGTTAAAGCTTTTGGATATGTCTTTCAGCTCGGGGGTCTTTGAGGTAGCCCAAGCCAGTGGTGTCCAACCGGGGACGAAGATAGTGTTGTACCTCAAGGATGACTGCAAAGAGTTTGCCTCTGAGGACAGAGTCAAAGGTATGAATGACCGTCCAGCCTTCTGTCCTGTTTTTATACAATTTGGTTCTGTGCATTTTTCAGAGGTGGTGACCAAGTACAGCAACTTTGTCAGCTTCCCTGTCTTTCTGAATGGTCGCAGGCTCAACACCCTACAGGTAAAAAGAGCACCATTTTTATACTGTTTTCTTCAGAATATTTTAATTATGTTTTAAAAATGTTTTCAATGTATGTAGAGATAGATTTTGACAAAAAATAGGTTAACACAGTGTAAATATTATTAGTATGGAAAACTCCTATATTCATTCTGAGATGATATTTTGAATAGATTTTGATAGAGAAATATTTTTTTACCTGATTATTTTTGATTGTTTTCGATGTATGTTGGCCTAACCCCTAATCTAACCCTAGAATTTTGTCCTAACCATAACTCTAACCCTTGGCCCAATCCCTAATCTAACCCTAGAATTTTGTCCTAACCCTAGTATTTTGTCCTTACCCAAGTCTAACCCTAGAATTTTTTTTCCTAACCCTAATCTAACCCTAGTATTTTGTCCTAACCCTAGAATTTTGTCCTAACCCTAAACTAACCCTAGAATTTTGTCCTAACCCTAATCTGATCCTAACCCTTACTACCTTAAAATAAATCAATAAATTCCAGGATCCATCTCGTATGTCAATTTCCTTGTATCTTAAATAAACTTTTTCCATAGAAATGAACTAAATACAAATTCCTTTGTTCCCACACTGAAAAAAAATCACCCAAAAAACAGGATATTACAATGATTTTTTTCTGTTGATTCTAATTCACCACACAGCCATATTGAGTTTATTGAGGTTGTAATACTTTTGAAATGAATGGCGCTTCCTTCTTTCTTTTTGTCCAGGCCCTTTGGACCATGGAACCCAAAGAAATCAGCGACTGGCAACACGAGGAATTTTACCGCTACGTGGCGCAGACGTACGACAAACCGCGCTACACGCTACACTACCGTGCCGACGCCCCGCTCAACATCCGCAGTCTCTTCTACGTCCCCGAATCGGTGGGGACTTTCCCGTCGAGAGGGTCGGCGACCGTTTTTTTGACACTTTTTTGTCTTTTTTGTACCCGTAGAAGCCTTCCATGTTCGACGTAAGCCGGGAAATGGGCTCCGGCGTGGCGCTGTACAGCAGGAAGGTCCTGATCAGCGCCAAGGCTACCGACATCCTACCCAAGTGGCTTCGCTTCCTTCGAGGCGTGGTGGACAGCGAGGACATCCCGCTCAATTTGAGTCGAGAGCTGTTGCAGGAGAGCGCCCTCATCAGGTACTGTCGCAAAGACACTCGTCATTTTCATTTTTTTTATTTCGTCTACTTTAGACCTGGGTGATTTGACCCCAAAAATAATCATTATTTTTTAAGATTTTTACATCTACAAACTGTAGAGTAGTTAAACTTAGTGTGTCTTCCATTTTGTGCGAGCATTTAGCTAATGTTTTTTTTATTTTCTGAGATTTATGACCTATATTTTTGTTATTTAGTGTATTTTTTTCTTCTCTTTAGCTCTATTTTGACAAATTTTGCTCTAACTATTTAATAGTTATCGCAAAATTTGTAAAAATTAGCATTTAGCAATTAGCATTTAGCTAATGTTTTAAATTTTTTGAATTAGATTTTTGTTGTTTAGTGTATTTTTTTCTTCTTTTTAGCTCTATTTTGACTAATCTGCTACAACTATTCAATAGTTACACATGCATCTAACCTCTTTTTTATATTTTTTTTTGCAGAAAACTCCGCGAGGTCCTCCAACAAAAGCTAATCCGCTTCCTCCTGGACCAAAGCAAGAAGGAGCCGGAGAAGTACAACAAATTCTTTGAGGACTTTGGCCTCTTCATGCGAGAGGGCATCGTCACCTGTCATGAGCAAGATGTCAAGGTAAGCCATCCTCCACATCCGGACGTTTGGTCACCCGGACATTTGACATAATGACAGTTTACTGTTGAAACCAGCTCTCAAAATTATACTCACGAGAGTTGAATATCCAAATATCCAAGTACTGTTTTCAACAGTACTTGGATATTAAACTCTCATGAATATAATTTTGTGAGCTGGTTTCAACAGTAAATTCTCTGTCACCATTTGACTGGCGACCAAACGTCCGATTACCCGTCCTCCTCGCCTCCTTGTCGCTAACACCGTCCACCCACCGTAGGAGGACATCTCCAAACTCCTCCGCTACGAGTCATCAGCACTTCCAGCGGGTCAGCTGACCAATCTGGCAGACTACTCCGCTCGCATGAAGGCGGGTACGCGTAACATCTACTACCTGTGCGCCCCCAACCGCCACCTGGCCGAACACTCGCCTTACTTTGAGGCCATGAAGAAGAAAGACATGGAGGTAACACCCATTTTTATTCCTTAACTAACAAACACATTGGCTGTCCTCATTAAATGACTATGTTAATCTACCCCGTTTCTCCCGTTAGGTGCTGTTTTGCTACGAGCAGTTTGACGAACTGACCTTACTTCACTTGAGGGAGTTTGACAAGAAGAAGCTCATCTCCGTGGAGACGGACATCGTTGTGGACCACTACAAGGAGGACAAGTTTGAAGATGGCACACCTGGTGAGTCACACTTTCATCCATGTTTTCATCCTCTCATCCTAACTGTATTTCCTTATTTTTCAGCCGACCAACGGCTCACGCAGGAGCAAGCCGACGACCTAACGGCGTGGATGAAGAACGCCCTGGGCTCCCGCATCACCAACGTCAAGGTAAGCACGAAAATGACCTTCCCAACAGAGCGCTACGACTAATAACTGAACTTTGACTTTCAGCTGACTCCACGCTTGGACACGCACCCCGCCATGATCACGGTGCTGGAGATGGGCGCCGCACGCCACTTCCTACGGACTCAGCAGATGGCTCGCAGCGTTGAGGAGAGAGCTCAAATACTACAGCCTACTTTGGAGATCAACTCTGGGTGAGTGAGCATGAATATCACAATGGAAAAGTAGAATTGTCCCAGTTTAACCATTGTACCTTCCTTCTGCCACCATCTTAGGCACACCCTGATCAAGAAGTTATACCAGCTCAAAGACTCGGACAACCAACTGGCCACGCTACTACTTGAACAGGTAATGTGAACATTGTATATGTAGAAAGAATAACATAGACCATGTATAGTAAGTAATGCTTTTATGTGTTCAAAAGTAGACCATGTAAAGTTAAAGTCATTTCTTCTCTCGTTAGATTTACGACAACGCCATGATCGCGGCGGGACTGAACGACGATCCTCGACCGATGATTTCCCGGCTCAACGACCTGCTGACCAAAGCACTGGAAAAGCACTGAGAACAAGTCTTGGACTACAGCAAGGGATGGCGGACTCTGGTCCTGGTGAGCCGCTAGCGTAGCACTTTGTTTTCCACATCTCCCCCTTCTACCACACTTAAATCTTATGGACAACTTGCTGATAAGTTGACCATTTGATTCAGGTGGAGTAGAGGAGAGAGATGTGGAAAACAAAGCGTTACGAGAGTGGTTCTCCGGGATGGGAGTTGACCACCCCTGCACTACGGGATAGTCTTCACATTGACTTTTGTGGCGCTGTATTGTGTTGTTTTGGAAGATAATACAGAGAAAGACTGCAGATTGCTGAAAAAGACAGATTATTTACTCCAAAACATAACAGGATACAAGTAAAGTCCTCCAGTGTTCACGTCAGGAGCCGACCGGCAGCTCAAGCGTTGGCCACGACAGACGCCGCGATGACGCCAAAGGGACTCTTTCCGTCTTGGTTGAAGAACTGGTGACGTCTTCAGGATAGTTTGTCTATGTTGGCCAGGAAGCGCTGGGCCCACCACTCGTCCAGATCGATGGGTACAAAGTCTGAAGAGAACATGAAGAAAGAAGAGTCAAGTCCATGTACACATTTAATGGTAAATGTGCACTTAAACAGGTAAAAGTCTGGTTTTGCTGTAATTACAGGTGTTACTCAAAATATGGGATTTCATGTCCTAGTTGTGTCTTACAACCAACTACCCTGAAAACACCCAATCATGTCTAATCTCCGAAGGTAAGCAGGCCTGGTTAGTACTTGGATGGAAGACTACTTGCGCCTACCAAGTACTGTAAGCTCTTATGTTACCAAGTAGAATTATGCTTGGTAACATAAGAGCTTTCAGTACTTGGTAGGCCTAAGTACTCTTCCATCCAAGTACTAACCAGTCCTGCTTACCTTCGCAGATCAGAAGTGATTGGGTGTTTTCTGGGTAGTTCGTCGTAAGGCCCAACTAGGACATGAGATCCTATACTTTGAGTAGCACCTGTAATTACAGCAAAACCAAACTTTTACCTGTTTAGTGCACATTTTCATGACGGTTCGTTTGTTGCTTGTTTTAAGTAAACACAATTTGAAGTGTCATCTTTGACTTTTGTCCTTCTTTATATGATTGTGTAGTTATTTCACTAAGCTAAGTGTTACTGATGATAGATGAGAAAAGACACTAACCGTCCATGTGAGAGCTGGGAGCCTCGTCGTCTTTGTAGTGGACAGTCAAGCCGTTGGTCTCGTCATCTGGGAGTTGGACCTTCGTCTGCTCGTGTTGAACCACCTCCTGCCAGGCTGCACAAAGACATCGCAAGGCATATGATAAGGCTTTTTGTCTTCAAAAAGCCTTACTATACTATGTCGTTTTTGAAGACAAAAAGCCTTACTATACTATGTCGTTTTTGACACAAAAAGCCTTACTATACTATGTCGTTTTTTTACGGAAAAAAAAGCCTTACTATACTATGTCGTTTTTTTGCGAAAAAAAGCCTTACTATACTATGTCGTTTTTTTGCGAAAAAAAGCCATACTATACTATGTCGTTTTTTTGCGAAAAAAAGCCTTACTATACTATGTCGTTTTTGGCGATAAAAAGCCTTACTATACTATGTCGTTTTTTGAGAAAAAAAGCCTTACTATACTATGTCGTTTTTTGACGAAAAAAGCCTTACTATACTATGTCGTTTTTTGACGAAAAAAAAGCCTTACTATACTATGTCGTTTTTTGACGAAAAAAAGCCTTGCTATACTATGTCGTTTTTTGACAAAAAAAGCCTTACTATACTATGTCGTTTTTTGAGAAAAAAAGCCTTACTATACTATGTCGTTTTTTAACGAAAAAAAGCCTTACTATACTATGTCGTTTTTTGACGAAAAAAAGTCTTGCTATACTATGTCGTTTTTTGACAAAAAAAGCCTTACTATACTATGTCGTTTTTTTTACGAAAAAAAGCCTTACTATACTATGTCGTTTTTTACGAAAAAAAGCCTTACTATACTATGTCGTTTTTGGCGATAAAAGGCCTTACTATACTATGTCGTTTTTTACGAAAAAAAGCCTTACTATACTATGTCATTTTTGTTAAGGCTTTTTTTCTCAAAAAACGACATAGTATAGTAAGGCTTTTTTTCGCAAAAAAACGACATAGTATAGTAAGGCTTTTTTTTGTCAAAAAACGACATAGTATAGTAAGGCTTTTTTTGTCAAAAAACGACATAGTATAGTAAGGCTTTTTTTCGTTAAAAAACGACATAGTATAGTAAGGCTTTTTTTGTCAAAAAACGACAGTATAGTAAGGCTTTTTTTCTCAAAAAACGACATAGTATAGTAAGGCTTTTTTTGTCAAAAAACGACATAGTATAGTAAGGCTTTTTTTGTCAAAAAACGACATAGTATAGTAAGGCTTTTTTTTCGTAAAAAACGACATAGTATAGTAAGGCTTTTTGTGTCAAAAACGACATAGTATAGTAAGGCTTTTTGTCTTCAAAAACAACATAGTATAGTAAGGCTTTTTTTCTCAAAAAACGACATAGTATAGTAAGGCTTTTTTTCGCAAAAAAACGACATAGTATAGTAAGGCTTTTTATCGCCAAAAACGACATAGTATAGTAAGGCTTTTTTCGTCAAAAAACGACATAGTATAGTAAGGCTTTTTTTTCGCAAAAAAACAACATAGTATAGTAAGGCTTTTTTGTCAAAAAACGACATAGTATAGTAAGGCTTTTTTTCTCAAAAAACGACATAGTATAGTAAGGCTTTTTATCGCCAAAAACGACATAGTATAGTAAGGCTTTTTTTCGCAAAAAAACGACATAGTATAGTAAGGCTTTTTATCGCCAAAAACGACATAGTATAGTAAGGCTTTTTTCGTCAAAAAACGACATAGTATAGTAAGGCTTTTTTTCGCAAAAAAACAACATAGTATAGTAAGGCTTTTTTGTCAAAAAACGACATAGTATAGTAAGGCTTTTTTTCTCAAAAAACGACATAGTATAGTAAGGCTTTTTTTCTCAAAAAACGACATAGTATAGTAAGGCTTTTTATCGCCAAAAAACGACATAGTATAGTAAGGCTTTTTTTCGCAAAAAAACGACATAGTATAGTAAGGCTTTTTTTGTCAAAAAACAACATAGTATAGTAAGGCTTTTTTTCTCAAAAAACGACATAGTATAGTAAGGCTTTTTTTCGCAAAAAAACAACATAGTATAGTAAGGCTTTTTTCGTCAAAAAACGACATAGTATAGTAAGGCTTTTTTCGTCAAAAAACGACATAGTATAGTAAGGCTTTTTTTCGCAAAAAAACGACCTAGTATAGTAAGGCTTTTTTTGTCAAAAAACGACATAGTATAGTAAGGCTTTTTTTCTCAAAAAACGACATAGTATAGTAAGGCTTTTTTTCGCAAAAAAACGACATAGTATAGTAAGGCTTTTTTTGTCAAAAAACGACATAGTATAGTAAGGCTTTTTTTCTCAAAAAACGACATAGTATAGTAAGGCTTTTTTTCTCAAAAAACGACATAGTATAGTAAGGCTTTTTATCGCCAAAAACGACATAGTATAGTAAGGCTTTTTTTCGCAAAAAAACGACATAGTATAGTAAGGCTTTTTATCGCCAAAAACGACATAGTATAGTAAGGCTTTTTTCGTCAAAAAACGACATAGTATAGTAAGGCTTTTTTTCGCAAAAAAACAACATAGTATAGTAAGGCTTTTTATCGCCAAAAACGACATAGTATAGTAAGGCTTTTTTCGTCAAAAAACGACATAGTATAGTAAGGCTTTTTTTTCGCAAAAAAACAACATAGTATAGTAAGGCTTTTTTGTCAAAAAACGACATAGTATAGTAAGGCTTTTTTTCTCAAAAAACGACATAGTATAGTAAGGCTTTTTATCGCCAAAAACGACATAGTATAGTAAGGCTTTTTTTCGCAAAAAAACGACATAGTATAGTAAGGCTTTTTATCGCCAAAAACGACATAGTATAGTAAGGCTTTTTTCGTCAAAAAACGACATAGTATAGTAAGGCTTTTTTTCGCAAAAAAACAACATAGTATAGTAAGGCTTTTTTGTCAAAAAACGACATAGTATAGTAAGGCTTTTTTTCTCAAAAAACGACATAGTATAGTAAGGCTTTTTTTCTCAAAAAACGACATAGTATAGTAAGGCTTTTTATCGCCAAAAAACGACATAGTATAGTAAGGCTTTTTTTCGCAAAAAAACGACATAGTATAGTAAGGCTTTTTTTGTCAAAAAACAACATAGTATAGTAAGGCTTTTTTTCTCAAAAAACGACATAGTATAGTAAGGCTTTTTTTCGCAAAAAAACAACATAGTATAGTAAGGCTTTTTTCGTCAAAAAACGACATAGTATAGTAAGGCTTTTTTCGTCAAAAAACGACATAGTATAGTAAGGCTTTTTTTCGCAAAAAAACGACCTAGTATAGTAAGGCTTTTTTTGTCAAAAAACGACATAGTATAGTAAGGCTTTTTTTCTCAAAAAACGACATAGTATAGTAAGGCTTTTTTTCGCAAAAAAACGACATAGTATAGTAAGGCTTTTTTTGTCAAAAAACGACATAGTATAGTAAGGCTTTTTTTCTCAAAAAACGACATAGTATAGTAAGGCTTTTTTTCTCAAAAAACGACATAGTATAGTAAGGCTTTTTATCGCCAAAAACGACATAGTATAGTAAGGCTTTTTTTCGCAAAAAAACGACATAGTATAGTAAGGCTTTTTATCGCCAAAAACGACATAGTATAGTAAGGCTTTTTTCGTCAAAAAACGACATAGTATAGTAAGGCTTTTTTTCGCAAAAAAACAACATAGTATAGTAAGGCTTTTTATCGCCAAAAACGACATAGTATAGTAAGGCTTTTTTCGTCAAAAAACGACATAGTATAGTAAGGCTTTTTTTTCGCAAAAAAACAACATAGTATAGTAAGGCTTTTTTGTCAAAAAACGACATAGTATAGTAAGGCTTTTTTCGCAAAAAAACGACATAGTATAGTAAGGCTTTTTTTCGCAAAAAAACGACATAGTATAGTAAGGCTTTTTTTTGCAAAAAAAACGACATAGTATAGTAAGGCTTTTTATCGCCAAAAACGACATAGTATAGTAAGGCTTTTTTCCTCAAAAAACGACATAGTATAGTAAGGCTTTTTTTTCGTCAAAAAACGACATAGTATAGTAAGGCTTTTTTTCTCAAAAAACGACATAGTATAGTAAGGCTTTTATCGTCAAAAAACGACATAGTATAGTAAGGCTTTTTTTGTCAAAAAACGACATAGTATAGTAAGGCTTTTTTCGTCAAAAAACGACATAGTATAGTAAGGCTTTTTTCGTCAAAAAACGACATAGTATAGTAAGGCTTTTTTTCGCAAAAAAACGACATAGTATAGTAAGGCTTTTTTTTGTCAAAAAACGACATAGTATAGTAAGGCTTTTTATCGCCAAAAAACGACATAGTATAGTAAGGCTTTTTTTTGTCAAAAAACGACATAGTATAGTAAGGCTTTTATTCACAAAAAATGACATAGTATAGTAAGGCTTTTACGCGCAAAAAACGACAGTATAGTAAGGCATTTATTCGCAAAAAAAACGACATAGTATATTAAGGCTTTTTGTCTTAAAAACGACATAGTATAGTAAGGTTTTTTTTTTTAAACTTATCTTAAAAAAGGCTTTTTCTCTTAAAAACGACATAGTATAGTAAGGCTTTTTATCTTTAAAAACGACATAGTATAGTAAGGCTTTTTATTTTAAAAACTTATCTTTTATCTTAAAAAACGTATCTTAAAAAAGGCCTTTTCTCTTAAAAACGACAAGGTATAGTAAGGCTTTTTTATCTTAAAAACGACATACTACAGTAAGGCCTTGCGATAGAAACAAGTCCCTTAAAAGCGTGCGTTAACCAAACCGGTGTTGATTTTTAACCCTGGCGACTTATGACTTTCAACCAAAGTCATTCGGGGGAGGGGGAAACTACTTGTTGCGCAAGGTTAGTCTTTTGGAAGTGGGGGGGGGGGTCATTTCAGACCACAAGTGTAAGACAAAAGCGCAGTATTTCTATCAGGCGGGGTTTTTAACGGCTATCATAACGGCAGCAGCTGCGAGGGGTGACGCCCCGTTGTGGGTGACTCAAGATTGTGGCGATACAAAACACAAACGCGCGCGTGGCTGTTATTTTAAAGGCCGACCGGAAAGACGAGAAACGCACCTTCGTACACAAACTTTACGTTGTCCTCGTGGGCCGCCGTGGACTCGCCGTCCTGCTGGCGTTCTGCGGGCTGCTGGTGCTTCTTTCCGTTGGCCCGGTTAAAAACAATCTTGGGTGCGGCGTGACTAAAGGCGAGACAAAAGGGGCACGGTCAAAACAAGCAACAACTGAGTGGACAGCCATGTGTCCCATTTAGCAAGGTCACACAAACACAACACTCAAGTAGGGCAACAAAGGTTGTGTAAATTCTCCAAATGACGTTATTTGCAGTTTGGAGTGTAGTTCAATGTAGTGTATATACTCCGTAATAAACAAATTTGGAAAAAAATCATTCTTAAAACATCGAAATTAGACAATAAATGAATTTAAATAGCAGTGTTTCATATATTTGACGTGGGAGTGTGTGAATGTGTTAACAAAGGTTTGTAAGCTAAACACTATTTATTGGTGACTCATTAATAACTCCAGACATACCTAAAAAAAATAGTCTCGTGTTTTTCAAGGTGTCAGTGAACGCATCACTTACTCGGGCAAACTCCAGGTCGTCTGCTTGTGTTTGAAGTCGTTTATTTTGTTGTCGAGCGGTTGCGTAGGTCCTAAAATACAACAAACGATCAATATTTCACTTATTTTAACAAATGTTTCGATCTTTTTCATACTTACCTGTTCGACGCTGGGTGACCAGTTTGCTAGGACCTCTGGTAATCGTGTACATCATGCAAAGAGTGCACACTTGCCAACTTTTTTTCCCAGGTTTAAACCCCACAGTCTTGTCTGATAAAGCCTGTGAGTGAAATCAAAACAGAAAATAAACAAAATAAGATAAATGGCTTCACTTTAGAGTTGAAAATGTGTCCTGACAAGATGCACAATGTCACACACGCCGCATTCGTAAGAGTTGGGGGTTGGGGGGGTGCACGATTGGCCCACGTGCTTCCACACCTCCTCAGAATCTTAAAGAGACAGTAACCCCACGAAGCAGTGCGCTTGCGCAACACTCGATGTGTTGTGTCCTTGCGCATGTTGATGACGTCTCATGAACGACGATGATCTAAAAAAGAAAAATAAATTATATCCCATTCATGCATGAATTTTAATTTTTAATATAGAACTTGGGCACTAGAGTTTTTGCCAGCAATTATTTGAGTAAATCGTTTTGTGATCATGTTGCACCACTACTCCAGAACGCATGGTGGTGCTGCAATACAGAAAAGTATTCTTAACGATGTTAAGACGTAATAATATATAATAAACTAAAACAAGCTGTGAAACACTGTTAAAAACTAACTTAAAGAATGAGTTCTTTACTCAGTGGAATAAAACGGAGGATATAATGTTTAACTATAATTTATTATAGGGTAATTCAATTTATATTGTCTTTAGTAATAGTAATTATTAGCTGTGAAAAGTGAGTTTATGGGCAGTTGGCCTTACAGATGTATTCATTTATTACAAACATATTTATGCAGGATTTCCCTTTTATAAAGCAGTTTTAAACGAATGAAGGGTCTACATTTGGGGAGGGTAGATCAGTCAATGTCATGCGTGTTGTTGTTCAGAAGATCGAACACGTCAGCCCCAGATTTATCGTGACATATTGATTTTTTCTTCAGGCAGTAATCGAAATTAACTCGTTCACTACCATTGGCAGTGATAGCCATCTAAGTCGGTTTTAATTGGGATACTAACATTGAAAAAAAAGTTAATTTATGAACTAACACTGTTATTTAGTTTCAATGTTCAGAAAGTCACTATATAGGTAAAAAAAAAAAGTAATTTTAAAGCAACTCTGGAACGTCAGTCAATAAGTAAAGGCAGCGCTTAGCTAACAGGAAGCAGAAACGTAAACCCACAAAAATAAACCACGTCACCCTGACAGCAAACGGAAACGCAACTTTACTTTGAAAGTTAACGGTGGGGGGGACGAGGGGGCTGAAAAAAAAGTTTTCCCTCCGACTACTTTGACACAAACGTGACCGAGGCTCTGTGAAGGACGCCTTCGAAAAGTCGGGGGATGAGAACGAGCTCCACCGCATCGGTTCTACCGCCCGCTTTTTCCAGCTCACTTCACCGGCACGGTGTCCCGCCGGATGCCCGCCGCGCAAGCACCGGCGAGCGGCTTGTTTTCGCCGGATTCCCGCTGTCATAACGAATCCTTCCAAAACATGGATTTTTGGCATCGGGAGACGGACTAAGCAAAAAAAAAGAAGTAGTGGAGAGAGAGAGAGAGATATCTTTCTCTCAACGGACGTCGATCTGCTACTTAGAAGCCATTTAATCGACTTTTTTTTAACGGAGTGGAGGTGGTGGTGGTGGGCGAGCATGCAAAAGTTTAATGCCCACGGGAGCAGCGCGCTTCCCCGGCTGAGTGACAGCGACGGGGCCGCGGAGGGGAAGGAGAACGGGGCTGGAAAGCATTTCCTCAGCAAACCCGAGATGGAGAAAGAGGACAGTCCCATCTGTAGCAAGAGGAAAATGCTCGTCGCTTTGGATCTAATATGTCTGTTTATCGGTAAGAATTCGCCCGTTGATTGCACTTGGATGAGGGGTGGGGGTGCCGGAGCGGAGCGGGGGTCCAATTTTCTTCCCCTTTGGGGAAAAGTTGGCCGCTTGTTTCCCTTTCTCAATAGCCCAAATGAAAGTGTTCCCATTGGGAAACGGGAGGGTGGGAAGAATGGGTTTTTGGATGCACAGTTGTCCCCTGGAATTCATCTGTTCCCATGGTAACTGACCCCCCCTTCACCCCCAAAGTTCCCGGGAGAAGAACGTGGGAATTGGGATGAAAACATTGTACGCTCAATGTGGATGTGCGACATATGATTTACAATGCTCAGCTGGAAGCCTAACTCGCATTATTATATATAAAAAAGCCTATTTTTAATCATATGAACGCCAAATAATAGAAAAGTCAATATGACAACTAATTATCACTAAAAAAATGACTATTCACTCCCAGTCCTTCTAATTTAAAGGAATTGGACGTTAAAAAATCGACTTTTTTGGTTTTACAATGATGTCAAGTTAGAATATTTATATTCGTTTTCTGCATTTGATAACTAAGAGTCAATTAAAGTTCAATTGGAGTTATAATTATCTATAAAAATGTAAAAAAAAACTAAGACTTTTAAGCTTTAATTTATTGACTGTACGGGCATCCGGCCAGTATTTTTGGAGTTTGATATTTCCAGACGTGACAGATCGAGTTGCCGTTTTAAATGAAACACATGTGTGTTATGTTTGGGGGCGGAGTCCAAAAAGATGGTGCTGCTAAAAGGAAGAAAAAAAACACGATAATATATGTAAGCATGTGACCTATTTTGATATATGTCATTATTAACGATGAGAGAAGTTGAACCTGCTTAGGCAGATTTACGGGTGGGGTTTTACGTTTGACGGTTAAGTTATTAAAAAAAAATCAGTTATTTAACGTCGACGACACGCAAGATTTAGTAGGTTGTGGTCATTAGCTTTTAATAAAATCAACTTTTGCGGAAAAATAAGAGGTCAACGTAACAATTGTGATAGACAAACTAGAGTTTCTTCCAAAAAAATGCTATTTTTACACCATAAATAGTAATATTTGCTCAATTACAAAGTCTTTAAAGACACCATCTAATTTTTCTTAAGTCTAATATCGTATAATAAAATTAACAAGTCCCATTTTCCATAGTGTCATGGCAGAATCCTCACCTTCAATGACATCATCGATTTCATTTATGCAGAGGCGAACCGTTCTAAAAATTATTTCAGCTACAATTAAAACTAATAAATTAATTTATAGTTACGGATCTATGTTAGTCCTTATAATGACTTTTTAGACCCCTTTAAAAAGATTACATTGGTGAGTAAAAACCTATGCTATATCAAAATAAGCTAATTTTAGTAGAAGCTAAAAATAAATCAATTTTAAAGGGCAAAAACAGCACTTTTTTTGTATTATAAAGGCTTTATCTTTTCCACAATAGACCAAATTAGCCAAATTTCTTTCTCCTTTCACTATAAGGATAAAAAGTATTCATATTTTAACCACATTTCTGTTAAAAAGCTGCATTATAATACATTTATTAATGTTTTTATTTGTCTATGGCATTTAGTGTCATTTTGGAATCACCTTTTTAAGTCAAAAAGAATTGTTTTACAAGCGCAAACTTTAAAACCGAATATGCAACGTGTCCATTTTCAACAACAAAAAATGTAATAATAATTTAGGAAGTGGTGAACATCAGTCAACACGACAGAGGAAACTGGCATCCGTCACCCCCGCGCCCCCACCCCACGAGTGCCTTACCGCTTTTACTGTACATCCTCTTCAAGCCACTTATATCCTCTTCCCTGAGCCGAGATCATGCACCCCTGAGTCATTTTCGAGCCTCCATCTGGAAAACAAAACAAAACCAAACAATGGATGTCAGATGTTTTTGTGATTTGAGATACAAGCGAGATACAAACAAAAGGTTTTTTTGAAACGAAAATGCGTCAATGTGATGGTTCCTGAAGTTCTGGGTTCAATTCCAGCGCCCCACCCTTCCTGTCTGGGGTGTGTAGGTTCTCCCCATGTCGTCCATTTTCCAGCCAGCCACATTCCAAAAACATGCAAGTTATGCATTGGAGGTTCAAGTTAGGTTTTTTTTTGCGTTTTTTTTTTTTTTTGCTAAAAATTTCCAAGCATTTGTTTGGACAGCTGTTGGGTAGTAAGACTACTACTTCCTGGTCCGGGGAGGATGACAGAAGGCGTTACTTTTCGGAAGGAAGTATCATTTTTATCCTGGACGGTGGTCTATGTTGTTTTTACACAAAAAAATTAAATAATTAGTTTTTTTAGGGGGGTGGTAAAAGGCTAAGTTATGAAAAATAGCTAGTGTTCTATTGGTTTTGTGTTGAAACGTAAAAGGGCTAGATCACTGGTGTCAAAGGGGCGGTCCGCGGGCCAAATCTGGCCCGCCGCATTATTTTGTGCGGTCCGGGAAATTAATTGATGAGTGCCGACTTTCTGTTTTAGGATAAAATTAAAATGATGAGTATAGATGTATATTAAATTTCTTGATTTTACCCCTTTTAAATCAATAATTGTATTTTTTTATCAATTTTTCTGTGTTTTTAGTTCAAAAATCATTTGGTAAAATTAAAAAATATATTTAAAAAAAGCTAAAATAAACATTGTTTTAGATCTATAAAAAACGGAATATTCGGGGATTTTAATCTAGTTATTTTAATCCATTTATATTAAAAAAGAGCTGATTTTTCCTTAGAAACGACATCATGTAAACATACCATTCTTTGTTTTTCCACTTACTAGCTCCCAATCGCCTAAATATATAAAATAAAATGTAAAATGCAGGATTTGCAAGAATCCAGGTCTAGTATATGTCATGGTTTATCTTCAACCTACACAAAGGACTAAAAATGGAAATTAGCTTTTGACTACAATCTTAAATATTCACATATATGTCTCTTAATAAATAAATCATAGTGAAACTCATATTAGCGAGGATCTGAAGTAGTCTACGTTGCATCCTGTTCGTCCGTCCATCTGCGTTCTTATCAGCAATGGCCTGACCTTGACTCATCTGAGGGCATTGAATGGCAAGGCTGACTAGCCATGAATTGGTTCCTTCTTATGACAAAATTGGCTTATCTCTGACTAACACAATTTGCCAGCGAAAAAATGCCATCAACAGACGGGCAAATTCATTGGGTGAATTGGCTCATTGACGACGTCAACTGTGGAATTTGACCCTCGGGGGCATTGCCAATGTGATCATCTCAAGAGGGATTCTATAGGACTCCTAAATGGGTTTTTTTGGGTCTTGTTATGGGAAGAAATTATTGATTAGCAATAATCTCAAATCTGGAAAAAAAATTGGTTTAAAAGTATTCGATTTGTGAAAAAATATTGGTTTAAAAGTATTTGATTTGTGAAAAAAAAGGGTTTTTACAAAGGATTTACGGTATTTTGTTACAAAAAAATTGCCTTAAAATCATTGACTTTTGCAATTTCCCTCGTATAAGCCACCCTTAATTTACATTTTTTTTCTATTTTGAAATAAATGACCGTATTGACCACAATATGTTGTTTCGTCCATGTCAAATTTATGCGAATATAAGCCTTACCTTAGATTCAGTCAATTTTTTTAGTCAAAAATACGGCCAATATGCGAGAATTTTTTAAATTTATTTTAAATTTTTAGTTTATTGGCTAGTTTAGGCTTATAAAAGTCAATTGCATGTACTAAGTTTCAGAATGTGTTTTCCTTAGCTGTTTACGAGCGTGCGCGCATTCCTGCTGCGAGTGGGGTGACGGAGCCACGACCTAACAAGGTCAAGCCCCGCAGCTACACTTGTGATGTTCTGCTAGGCAGAGGTCACGACGAGTCGGGTGGATTTGTGTGGCCTGGGACGGATCCTGACAAACTAAACAGCTCGTTGGCTTGTGGTTTTTAGGCTGTCATCGACCTAATTAAGACACTCCAATCCTTCAATGGTGGAGATTGATTGACATGTTGATTTATTTAAGGTACATTTTTAAAGGTTGACGCAATGGCGTTGCTTTAAAAAATAAACGTTGTTTACATTGACAACAGTCTTATAGCAGTCAAATTAAAAAATCCTGTTGAATGTTAAATCTAATTAAAAAAAAATGTTGAACGTTAAATCAAATTTAAAAAGACTGGTGAATGTTATAGTAAATCTACATATTGATAAAAATTTTGGGTGATTTTTTACATCAGAAAAGTGCAAAAGTACAATTAGTTGATTTATCTATACATTTTTTATTTTTTATTTTATTTATTTTTAAATAAGTGTATACAGGGATTTTCCCTAGTGTTTTATAAACCTGGCGGGCTGCCAGGCTTTTATTTCTCTTTTCGCTATAAGGATCAAAAATATACATATTTTAACCAAAATTATTTTGGTATTATGTTAAAAATTCTGTATTATGTTGGATTTGTTAATGTATTTATTTTTTGTATGGCCTTTATTGTCATAATTTAGTAGTTTGGACTCACCTGGTTGTAAACGATACCATTTTTTTTTAAATCAAATGAGTTGTTTTACAACAGCAAACTTTGAAGCCGAATATGCAACGTCCCCATTTTTTATAGTGTTCTAATAAATAATAAAAACAAGCTGTACTTCATCATCACTTATTTCTTTCCAAGCCACACCAAAAAGTCGTCTCTCAAAAAAAAAAAACATTTTCTTTCCGTCTCCACTTCCAACATCTAACATTTTCTCTCACATTTAGTCCGCCTGTGCTAAACGTGTCATTGTAGATATCACCTAAAACAATAAAATTACAAAACAGAGCGGGTGGTATCCAGTAAAAAAATTCCGATCATTTACCACTCCCTTTTTACCCGCGTTTTGACCCATTTCCCTGTTCTCTCATTCGTCATAAAAGTGAAATTTTAAGAGTGAGTTCATGTGGGTAGTTAAATTTGTGTAAGTAAGTGTGTGTATTTGTGTGTGTATATGTGTGTGTGTTTTGGGAGGGTGGTAGATTTATGTAAGTAGGATTCCAATACTTTTGGCACGCTAAGCAAAAACACGTTAAAACATGTCAAGGCGTAAAGACCGGAGAATATTAAATGGTCTCCTGAATGTGTGTAGTTAAAAAAGTGTAAATGTGTCAGCTGCCATGTGCGTATTGTTTGTTGACAAATTTAACTTGGCATGATTTCTACGGTTAAGAAAGGAGGGCGTGTTGTTAGAAAATGTTGGGAGGAGTGTGGCTAATTAGCTAACGGAAGAACGGTTTCAGCAAGTATTCCGCGGTCAATGTTTTAATGCGCCGGCGAGTCGCTACATTAGCATGGCTCGATAGGATAACCTTGCTTTGCTTTTAGTTGCACGCTCGTTTCGGGTTGGCTCGGAATTGTTGTGATTATCGTTGGTCAGGTGAAGGGGGGCAAAAGAATAATGTAGAGAGTAAGCTTAACATGTTAAAAGATGTTGTAAAAGTAAGCTTAACATGCTAAAATATGTTGTAAATAGTAAACATAACATGTTAAAAGATTTTGTAAAGAGTGAGCTTAACATGTTCAAAGATATTGTAAAGAGTAAGCGTAACATGTTCAAAGATGTTGTAAAGAGTAAGCGTAACATGTTAAAATATGTTGTAAAGAGTAAGCTTAACGTGTTCAAATATGTTGTAAAAAGTAAGTTTAACATGTTAAAAGATGTTGTAGAGTAAGCGTAACGTGTTAAAATATGTTGTGAAGAGTAAGCTTAACATGTTAAAAGATGTTGTAAAGAGTAAGCGTAACATGTTAAAAGGTGTTGTAAAGAGTAAGCTGAACATGTTAAAAGATGTTGCTAAGAGTAAGCATAACATGTTAAAAGATGTTGCTAAGAGTAAGCATAACATGTTAAAAGATGTTGTAAAGAGTAAGCTGAACATGGTAAAAAAATGTAAAGAGTAAGCTTAACGTGTTAAAAAATGTAGAGTAAGCTTAACATGCACCATAAGTGAGGCATCTGTAATATTATGCTAACGCAGTTTCCTTTAAGTAACACGACTAGACTTATTCAATGATAAAATCTTGTCAACGTATTCAAAAATATATTATTATGACTCACAGGGATTTCTAACTATTGTAATGGGGTCATAAAACTAATGAATGTGACGGCGTGCCTCTGCATAGTTGAAACCGAAGGCGTAATTGGAGGTAAGATTTGTAATGGAGGGCGGATGACCCAATGGAAAATACTAGTTGAGACCAATTGACTTTATAGTGTGACGCGTCGGAATATAAAATTGACAGTGGTTCAAGGGATGGAGATTTTATATGCTAGCGCAATTTTAGCAGCCAATGCTAATTGGTGTAATGAGGAAATGACTTGTCCTTGTTTGTTGGAATACTTGATTTATGAAGCATTAGCATGACTCAAGCTTATCCATATGGATAGCATCTTTTGTTTAGCAATAGCCATGTTTTAGCTATGAGTCACAGGGATGATTTATCCTTTTCCACTATTCGCCTTTAGTGTTAATGTGCCTTTTTTTCCCCCACAAATGACTTACTTTTACATCACTACTTAGTGAATTGACTTCAATAATTTGTCCAAAAATGTAAAATGTATATAATTTAGTTCAAACTACTTTTTAAATGACCGAGAACGATGTGAAACTTAATTACGACGGCACATCATTAGGTTTAACACTACATTTTCTGCACAAAAACGTCTCTCCAAGACTTTAAGCAGTCAGTTTTCACTCAGAAATCTTGTCAAAAGATTTTGAAGGGCTCAAAAACCATCATATTAGGGTTGATTTGGTATGTCTGTGGTAATGACTATCACATTTCTGTGTAAATGAAAGCTCACAAATGCCTTTAAGTTAACTTCTTGAAACAAGAACATTGTATTGACACACTAGATAATCTTTGTCTTCCAACCAACTTCCTGAAACACTGTCTTAACCACCCATTTCTTCTGTAAACCAACGTTAGCAGACAAAACAGCCCTAATTTGTTTCATATTTCCCACCACAATCATACTAAGCAAGACCCCCACCTTACCCTGCCAAGCAGTCTTAACCACAACCCTACCCTCGCTTTCATATCACAGCCGGTCAGACTTTACCTTACCAATACCAAAGCTACCACAGACCTGCTTTAAAGTTTCCAAAATACATACCAAAGTGACAGATTGTACAAAAAAATCAGACAGATACCTTTGGAGTACACCACCACGCATGCCCTTAACTCCAGAACGGGCCTCTAGGAAGAGGCTCGGTAAAGTGTGGGTGGGTGGGTGTGGGTGCGTTGTTTTTGGGGGGGGGTTTTACAGAAGCAGCTGTGAGAAATATGTCCGCACTGGTACTGGTAGAATGGGGTGATGGTGATGGTGCGAGGGGTTGGTTGGCTTCTCCCTAAATGGAACGCCAAGAAAATGTCTAAGTTACGAGGAAGGAGTTTGGGGAAAGCCCGAATATTAAAGTCAGGCTTGGATGGGTTTGATGTGGAAAACGTCGCCTTTGAGGCTTGGTCTCAACACCCCGAAAAGTGTGATGCCATTGAAATGTGATTACTCAATGGCAATTTCAATGTGTCTGCTGACTAGGTTACAAATCATATCTGTCAACGGATAAGTTTTCCTTGTATTTTATATGGTTTTTCATCCTTTCAAATTATGTATGTTTTTTTAAGTAGCTTTTTTAAAGTAGTTTTTTAAAGTAGTTTTTTAAAAGTAGTTTTTTAAGGTAGTTTTTTAAAGTAGTTTTTTAAAGTAGTTTTTTAAAGTAGTTTTTTAAAGTAGTTTTTTAAAGTAGTTTTTTAAAGTAGTTTTTTAAAGTAGTTTTTTTAAAAGTAGTTTTTTAAGGTAGTTTTTTAAAGTAGTTTTTAAAGTAGTTTTTTAAAGTAATTTTTTAAAGTAGTTTTTTAAAGTAGTTTTTTAAAGTAGTTTTTTAAAGTAATTTTTTAAAGTAGTTTTTTAAAGTAGTTTTTAAATTAGTTTTTTAAAGTAGTTTTTTTAAAGTAGTTTTTTAAAGTAGCTTTTTTTTAAGTAGTTTTTTTAAAGTAGTTTTTTTTGTGAAATCAATCTGGTTTGACTCATTTCGGCTTTAATCCAGATGGTTTAAGTCACTGGTTGTGAACGAAAACGTCATCGAGGACTCAAAAAATGCTTAAAAAATGTCTACTCCACTTTTTCCCAATATAAATATCAGCAATGTCAGCAAGCAATGTACCCAGAAAGTCAAGCCGTCAAACACAGCGACATCTACAGAATCTTGACTTTACTGTATACGTACATTTTGTAGAAAAAAATAGACTTTTACGTGCGTTCTATGTGAGCAAAAATGTACTTTTCTGCATTTTTGTCACTGAATAAGAAGAATCACAATCATTAATATGGGCCCGAGCTTGCCAAGTATGTTAAATATTATTCTGTATCGCTCAAGTATCATATAATTCACAAATCGAATTAATCCAACAAACAAACACCCCCATTTCCGTACAACCAGACCCGTTGTCCTCTCCAAAAATCCTCCAGTCAAACAAACTAGTCAACATTCTCTCGCACGGATTGAAATGTGATGGACGGGCTTTCCATCACAGCCTAAACACTGCAGTTACAGTCAGATCTCGAACCTCTTGAGGGATATTGATACATCTAAATGTCTAATGGGAACCCTAAAATGCTGACCAGGACAGAGTAGAATCTCGCTTCACAGTATCCGGCCTGCTATTAGTCGTAGTATGCGTCCTAATGGCGCCTATGGCCCGGATCCAAAGATCACTAGACGAAAACGCTCTAAAGTTTTCAGCCGTCAACCTTCGCTACAATGCTAGTTTACTCAGTAGACAGTGTCAGCGTCAACCCGGAACTTTTTACAACGTTCTAAAACACGAAAAACTGTTATCACAACAAGTCTAGAACCATCTGGAGACCCTCAAAGCACGTGTTGGGCAGCAGTTTAAAAAAAAAAAACTTGAAACACCTGGCCATAGGCGGGTCGAAGAAAGCGGACCCTGAAGGCAAGAATGGATCGGTTTACAGAGTCGGTCCAGACTAATTGCTGGCCACTCCAAGGTAGAAATGCTTCAGATTGGAATGGAAGGGAGAGAGTTAAAGGAATGAGAGTAGAAAGGATGTGTGTTGGACTCTGAGAAAGTCTTCTGGTTCTAATTTACACATCTATGAGCGCAGGAATGAGCTCACCCGGAGAACAACAACAACTAACAGCTAAAAAAATGAGGCCCCGGTTGAAAAACAGGGTAAAAAATGAGTGAGATTCACAGAGAAGGTTTACGGCTTGGTTGGTTTGGAATCCTTAGTCATTAGTCGGAGCTTTCGGGTGAATGATTGACAAACCAGGGCGGGTTGTAGTACTATCGGAAAAGATGGGTTTGAACAAGACCACCAGACGGAGGCGATTAGAGCGGTGGTGGAATTCCAGGGTCACGGATTCAGGGCTCTGCTGGGACCCGCTCTGTAAACACGACCCTACCTCAACTTGAGGGATAGTCCTGCACCTTAACTTAGACTCAACACAAATACACACAAACAATCAATCTAAAGGCACCAACATAGTGACAAGCTAACAAACCTCAACAGCTAAATGTTACACCACAATATCAAACAAGATTTTTATCTAAATCAAGGGTGTCAGAATCGGGTTGGTTCATAATGTCAACTTGATTTTATGTGGGTCGGACCATTTTAGATAGAATATCTAGATTTTTTTTTATTTTTAGAAATGGAATAAAAGAATTGAATTAAAAGCCCTGAATATTCAGTTTTTTATAGATTTAAAGCAATGTTTATTTTAGATTTTTTATATATATTGGATTTGACAAAATATTTAGATTTTTTTTTAAATGGATTAAAATAACTGGATTAAAAACCTTGGATATTTTATTTTTTATAGATATAAGGAAACGTTTATTTAGGCTTTTCATATATTTTTAGATTTTACAAAAAGATTTTTTTTAAATAAATGGATTGAAAGAACTGGATTAAAATCCCTGAATATTCCGTTTTTTTTATAGATCTAAAACAATGGTTATTGGAGCTTTTTTTTAAATATATTTTAAGATTTTACAAAATTATTTTTAACTAAAAACACAGAAAAAATTGATTAAAAAATTACAATTATTGATTTAAAATGGTTAAAATGAAGAATTTTGATATACATCTATACTTTTAATTTGATTCTAAAACAGAAAATCAGAACTCACGATTTACTTTCCCGGGGCCACACAAAATGATGCCGCGGGCCAGATTTGGCCCGCGGACCACCACTTTGACACCAGTTCTCTAAATGAAAGACAAAATACTGAAACCATTCCTCACCATTTTCACAACCCTCAACAATTCCCTCCACAGGTGAACCAACCTAGCATTAGCACCACAATTAGCCTGTTTCCTTCTCATTGATACACGACAACCCAAACAATATTTTCCCTTTTTTAACGGAAACACAAGGCCCATAAATGTCCCGTCAAATCCGTTAGATGGCTAGTTTACAAATATGCGTACCAAAAAAAAAAACCTTCTAGGGTGGTCCCAACCTAGCCGGGGCCTCATTTTTTGCTAGCTCGCCAAAAAACTTTCCAAGTGGGTTTTCAGCCGTGTGTTTTGTGTCAAACTGAGCCAAGGGATGAAAAACAAGGCGGGATTTACATTGCCAAGTGTCGTAATTTATGATTGGTGAGCCTGATAATCCCCGGCAACGTCATTACGAGCGGCGCCATACGAGCTAGCGCGCAACGGGCTACAGCTGTTTTTGCAAAAAAAAATGTTTCCCGTTTTTTGACTACTGTTGCAAGTTACCTTGATGTGTTCCCGTACGGAGTTTGTTGGTTCTGAGTCAGTTTTTTTTTTAAAGGAAACGAACGTCTGGATCTTTTAAGAGTCAGTTCGGGAAGAAATTATATTCGGGATGGTGTCATTTCTCCAGGAAGTCAAGTTATTCACCCCCCAAGGCTAGTAGATTGTGGGAGTGTGTTTTAAGCAAAAGATGACTGTTTTTTTTCCGTTTGGTTGTCCTTGGTTGAAAGTTTTTGTTTGGTCTATCTTGATAGGCTATACAAAGAGAAAGTTAGATTGTGTCTTTTGAAAAAGTTACTCCAGTGAAAGTGGCTGTTTAAATGATTGAGATGGTTGCCAGCTCCACCCAAAAAAAGACTATTAAACGACTATTGTTGTCAACAGCAGTTGTTAATTAAAAACGTGAAAAAAAAACGTTAAAGCCGGTAGGACGGGAGGAAAGTAAGTTATCTTTTCATTTTGTTGGCTAAATGCCAATGTTACATAGAGGTGAATGGAAAAGAAGAATGAATTTTTAGAGAAACTGAGGTACGTTTATAAGCCAAAAAAAGACTTTTTACGTTCCGATTTTTATCAATAACGTGTTTAGCCAAAACTAATTCGATTATCGGATTTTTTAATGAAAATAATGCAAATATAATGTAACCAGTAATCACTAATGTCTATTAGCATTAATGGCGAACAGTTAAATCCAAGTTTTAGTACGATTTTGCGCAATATTTGAAGAAAATAAAATATACCTAAATGTATAATCCATTCATCCTTGTCAATGATTTTAGTTAATTAAGTTATAAAGACAAGGCAAATAAAACTAGAAGATTTACAGTAGTATCTCCACATATGAGTGCCCTGACATAAGAGCAATTTGAGATACAAGCAAAATCCTATTTTGAGAACAAATAAAAATGTTTTTCCAATGCAATATCCTGTTTTGGGTGTTTTTTTTTCAGATGGTTAGAACAAATTAATTAATTTTTAGTTCATTTCTATGGGAAACGTTCATTTGAGTTACGATAACATTGGCATACAATCTCAGTCCTGTCACGAATTAAGCTCATACCTCGAGGTATAACTATACTGCCACCAAATATCTGTATTTTTTTAAACGAACTATTGGGTTTTCATCGCTGTTAAAAGTTCATCTTCTACCTACTTCAGGTTTTCCAACAATCTAAAATAACTGCGGACAAGGAAGCAGGAAATCCTCTCAGAGGATGTTTGTTTCCCAAAAAAGATCACAATGCGTCGTTAATAAAAATGTATCTCCTGGGAACAATGGCAAGCCACTATAAATATACACACAATACAAGCAATACTATACAACATGTAGTTCTCCGCCCAAGGGAGTGTTATCAAAATGTTATCAGAAAAAACCTGGCACCTGCATGCAACCTGAACCTGTTTATGTTACACAAACCATCTCAGAGTCCCCATACGGGTTGTGAAACCAGAATCTGAGGAGATTCCTCATATAGGGAAGGCAAGACCTTTCCTGTCTTGTTTCGAGATGTCACAGTTGGCTTTTACGTAGGCAAAAGCCAGCCCGATCCGATCTCTGGTATTCACATTGCAGTTTACTGTTAAACCAGCTCTCAAAATTATATTTATGAGAGAGAGTTTAAGATCTAAGTAGTGTTTAATATATATGTAGAGTTTAATATCTAAGTAGTGTTTAATATCTAAGTAGTGTTTAATATCTAAGTACTGTTTAATATCTATGTAGTGTTTAATATCTAAGTAGTGTTTAATATCTAAGTACTGTTTAATATCTAAGTAGTGTTTAATATCTAAATACTGTTTAATATCTATGTAGTGTTTAATATCTAAGTAGTTTTTAATATCTAAGTACTGTTTAATATCTAAGTACTGTTTAATATCTAAGTACTGTTTATTTTTTAAGTACTGTTTAATATCTAAGTAGTGTTTAATATCTAAGCACTGTTTAATATCTAAGTAGTGTTTAATATCTAAGTAGTGTTTAATTTCTAAGTACTGTTTAATATCTATGTAGTGTTTAATATCTAAGCAGTGTTTAATATCTAAGTAGTGTTTAATATCTAAGTACTGTTTAATATCTAAGTACTGTTTAATATTTAAGTACTGTTTAATATCTAAGTACATTTGGCCGGCGACTAAAAGACCGGCGACCAAAAGACCAGCGACCAGATGTCCAGTCACGGGTTCGAAGGCATCTGATTGGCCACGTCATCAAATCGGTCAAGTCTTGCCCCACTTTGCCTTTTTTTTTTCCATGCAGATAAACTGAGAGCAGCTGATGATTACCTTGGTTTTATCAGTTCACTGAACCTTAAAGAGCAAGGAAGGTGTGTCTCCCAGTGAACTGGAGAGGGGAAATGTAAACGGAGACGGATCTTGATTTTATAAGTCCAAGTTTTGCTTTGTGACGTCGTTGGATGAGGACAAGAACAGGCCGTGAGAGTACATTGGGAAAGATTTTTTTTTTTTTTTAGGCATGGGAGCTCAGGGAGAGGTTAATGATTAGTCCCCCTGCTTTTGTTCTTGGGCTTGGCGCAATGACAAAAGGCTGATTTTTTTTTTTAAACAAACACAAAACAATAGAACGCAGTGTAACAGTACACTTTCAATGACAATTTTTCCTCTACGTGGTTACTGGTGAACTTTCACCACTGAGGTTTGTTTGCTGATTGGCTCAGCAAGACCTTGACCCTTCGTAGCCTGATAACAAGTGTTGCTTAAATGAACGACGGAAGGACGTCGGACGGATCCTAAATCAAACTTGGTCATGTGATGGCTTTGGCCATATTGCCATGTCAATAATCTTGAAGAAAAACACAGTGTTTCGACATATATGACTATTTCAACATATTGCCACACCCTTTATGGTTGTTACTCTTTGACCTGACCTGAGCCATGACAACTGAAGACATAGGTACAGTGTTACCTTGACATATGAGTGCCCTGATATACGAACAATTTGAGATAGGAGTAACATTTTGGACAAATATTTATCTTGAGATACGAGTGCCCCGACATACGAGCGATTTGAGATACGAGTAAAATTTCGGGCAAATGTTGATCTTGAGATACGAGTAAATTTTCGGGGAAAGATTTGTCTTGAGATACGAGTAAAATTTTGGGCAAAGATTTGTCTTGAGATACGAGTAAAATTTTGGGCAAATATTTGTCTTGAGATATGAGATACATTTTGATATACAAGCATACAGCAGAGATTTTTTTGCATGTTTTTTTTATCCTGTTAGTAAGTGCCTAATGGCGGAGTTTGTTTGCTAATACGAGAGGAAAGTCAGGATGGAGGCGGGGCCAATAGAGCCAAGAAAAGTATCAAAATGTCAAACAAAATTACAATTAAGTTGAGTGTAAAGTTAGATTAAACTTACTTTTGAGTGTCTGCATCGTTATCCAAGTTCATTAAATTAGTTTGTTACGTTACGAGCACGTTGCCATGCAAAAAGTCTCGAATTAAGCTCTTATCTCAAGGTACCACTGTAAAAAGACAATCCTAACCTATCCATGAATATATTCTTCCCTTCTTTTCTCATCTCCGACCTGTCTTTCATCTCCCCTGCTTATTTTTTTTAATCAAAACAGAAATGTATGGAATGCCCTCCCCGATGATAACATGTTGATTGACAGCCATCACGTTTTTTCATGTTGTTTGATGTCGTTATCGCCCGCATCGTATTCTCCCTGATCACAGAAAGCCATCTTGCTTATTTTTTGTTTTTTTTTGCCTCTTTTTTTGACTCATCTCATCAGCCTCCATCCCATTTTTTGCGTGCGAGCTGAAGGCGGTGAAACCCTACAGACGAGGGTTCTTCTGCGGGGACGACAGCATAACGTACCCATACGTGGAGAGAGAGGCAATCCCGGATGGGCTGCTCATCGCTGGGGGAATTGCCATCACCGGCCTCACCGTAAGACAACAATCTTAAGCACTATTGCAAGAAATTTGGACCAAAAAAATTCTTCCAATAGAGTAAATGTAGAGTCAGTAGAGCAGGGGTGTCAAACTCATTTTTGAAGGGTTTTAAGATATTGTTAGAATTTCATTTTGTAGATTTAGTATGTTTACTAAGATAGGGCTTCTACAATGGATCAAGTTATCTGTTATACCAAAAGGACCATTTTTGATAGTTGATTTTAGCTAGAAACAAAGTCAATACACATGATTTAGACTTGCAGATATCATTTTAAATAAGTAATATTTTCTGTATTTTCCCTTGTTAAGTCAATACTTGCAATTTTTTAAAATCCGAAATTGTTTTTATTTATTTTTGTGGAATTCTTAGTTCAAAAAGCATTAGATTTATAATAAACTGAATCTTTTGGGCTTTTGATTGAGATGTTTTAATCCGATTCTAAAAAAAATAATAATCTAAGTATGTCCAGAATGTCTCCTTTTTTACCCTTTAATTTTTTTGCTGAAAATAGACTTTTTAAAACACAATATTTACTCTTTTACTTAAAAAAAACATCATATGGTTAAGATGTGATAAATTTAATATTTACCCTCTTTTCTGATTATAAAAAATGTAAACAAATGTAAAAAAAAATCCACTACAAGAAAATATTTGCAAATACCGGAAGTTTTTCTTACAAATTTTGGCCAAAAATAATCTATCGATTAGCACGATCAGCAAATATGTCAATTCAATAATCAATGAATTTTGGCGACCTAGTTTTAAGACAAAATGGCCCTCTGGATTAAATAAAAATATATAATATAATTAAAAAATCAGTTTGACACCCCTGGTATAAAAGAACTCGACAAAAAACTTCTACCAAAACACAAAATCGACCATAATATTCCATCAAAATGTATAAACCAGAACAAATGACATCTCCCCATCCCTCCCTCTATTGATTCTCTCTTTAGATCGCACTGGGCGAATGCTACCGCGTCCGTTTCCGCAACGTACGCTCGAAGGCTTTTGTTGCCAACCGCTACGTGTCCTGCCTGTACAAAGAGTTGGGTAGCTTCCTATTTGGTTGCTGTGTGGGTCAATCGCTCACCAACATGGCCAAACTAAGCGTGGGACGCCTGCGACCTAACTTCCTATCCGTCTGCAATATCACTTACGCGTCCATTAACTGCACGCCGGGCAGCTACGTGTCCCAAGTCAACTGCCGGCAACCCGTGGCCAAGATGGTGGAGGAGGCCAGGTATGTGTGGACGCTCGCCATCGGAGTTTAATCAACAACTTTGATGTTATTAATCTCCTTTTCCAGGAAGTCCTTCTTTTCCGGCCACGCCTCCTTCGCCATGTATACCATGCTCTATCTAGCAGTAAGTAAAATGGATGATTTTATACATTTTTTGGGTGGGGGACTGGCGATGGGTTCATGACTAAAAATTTGTTTAGAGTCAAATATTAAAAAGACAGGTAAAAAGATAATAGAATTGAATTAAATTTGATTTGTAGAAACTTTGGTTCATTCAAAATAATCAAAGTCTGAGTCAGAAAAATTGTTTTTTGGCACAATTATTATATCACGCTGAACTTAATGTCTAGAAAAATAGTCATCGGGCCGCAAAACAACACTAAAACTAATTGAAACCTGTTTTTAAGCAAAATCTGGAAGTATTGGGCAAAAACCAAAAATGCATCACCAGATGTCAAATATTAAAAAACACAAACACCCCAACTGGGACCACTCAGATATATAAAAAACACAAACAAGTACCTGAACTGGACAATACTATTAAATATACAGATGCTACAAAACGTTCCAACACTGAGCTCCTCCTCCACTACAAGATTTTGTACCAAAAAATTCCAAGACATCAACTTTGGCTGGCTCTAGAGGTGACTGTGTAGTTCCCTTCCAAAAACGATGCTAAATTAGCCAAAATACCTTCTCTCTTCATACCTGGAACTCAACACCAATTAGCACACGACAATTCCCGTCTCTGAACTTCTTGACCAATCATCTTAAAGCCTGGCTAGGTCATTAAAAAAAACAAAATTGCCATAAAACCAGACTATGTGTCACCATTTATCTTCAACCTACACAAGGAACCAAAGAAGGAAATTAGCCCTCAGCTACAATCTTCCATATTTACGTATACATATGACATATGTCTCAAAAGACAACCCACTTTTCAGCAAGAAACGCCAGTGAAAAATCTGTGAGACACTGAGAAGGCGCTTGAATGTGGAATACTTTTTTTCCAAGGGGGAACATGAATAGATGAAGCGCCTAGGCGGACAGAGAAGGCCTTGTTGTGGTGGGGTTCGTTCACAAAGGAGGGGCGGGGTCACGGACTGAATACGCCCGCTGAGAGATGGACAGGCTTCTTTCGGCGCCAGACACCCGCTTGCTCACATCACCCCCCCCCCCCATCTTTTCATTTTGTTCTCACTGCACTGCCTATCAGACATTATTGCATTGTGCTATAAATATGAGTTACAGTTAGGCATGTTATTCTAGCAATATCAATACAGTAGTACCTTGAGATATGAGCTCGTATGTCAATTTACTTAATCTAATTTTCCTAGACGAAATAACGAATAACAAATTAATCTGTACCCACCTTCTGAAAAAATAAAATAGGATAAAACATGTTTTTAATTGTTCTAATTCACCACCTACCTTTCACAAAGTAACAAAAACATATCTAGTTGGTTATGATCTACAATATGTATATAAATATGACATTAGTGTGTACACTATCGTATAGAGTTCTTACCTTTGGTGGAGGAGAGACTTCGCTACACTTTTACGACACGAGGTAGCATAACATAAACATTAAATTGAACTTAACTGAACTTTGCTTACTCTACAAACTTTAAAAATGGACGCAACATTGTACTATAACTGAGCCAAATGTGTTAAAATTCCGCCAACTATTTCTCTTTTATCCATATTATAAGCCCCTCCCTTTCGTTATGACTATGGTTTGATAAAGACCACCTAACGGCCACATTGTATACTCATATCTCAAAATTTGTCTCGTATCTCAAGGCAAAAATGCTAAAAATGTTTAATTCATATCTAAAATTTCTCGTATGTTGGTACACTCTCATGCTAAGGAATTATTATATTCCCTTTTTCTCATACTCATTACAATACTTTGAATATTTTTTTTAAAAAAAAGAAAGGCACCCTACTGGGCAATCGCGGAAGTGTATGTAGTTTTTCCAAGATTGAAGTAACATAGTTCAGGTGTGGAAATAATAGCGCCCCAAAACATGCTACACCCCCCCTCCCCCCCCCCCAAGAAGAAATCTGAGTACGAACTATTAGACTCTAGGGGAATTGTACAAGAATGTTCAAGTCCGAGTTGCTTACGAATGTTTTGAAGTACGGTCAGCTAGCTACTCACTCACGTATTGGCCAGGGAAAGTGACACCTGTTTTTTAGTGGTCAGGAATGTGGGGCATGTTCTCTTTCTCGGTGCTTGTTGATCTCATTTAGACATTCAGACACCTCATAAAGCTTACTCTTTGTCTGGCCCAAAAAAGTGACCCAATTCTCACCAGCACTTGGACAGGTAGGTGAGGATGAACAAAAGAAGGAATTGGGGTTCAAGTTCCACTACCACAACATCTTACATACCAATGGAATGAATAATGGACAAGATAGCCAAAAACGCACCACCACTGTCAAATATTAAAAAAATAACACAAATGCCTGAACTGGAATAATACTGTTAAATATCCAGATGCAACCTTAATTTACAAAACGTTCCAACACTAAGCTCCTCCTCCACTGCAAGATTTTGTACCAAAAAATCCCATTACAACAACAATGGCTGGCTATAGAGGTGACTGTGTAGTTCCCTTCAAAAAAAAATGCTAAATTAGCCAAAATACCTTCTATCTTCATACTTGGAACTCAATAGCATTTAGCATAAGTCAACTCCTGTCTCTGAACTTCTTGACCAATCATCTTAAAGCCTTAAAAAATAAAATATGACCCCAACGCTGTCTAAAATCATGTTATATGAGCTTAGTATCTACCTCTGGAGCAATCTATCATATTTTCATTTATGAATACGTGCTATTCCTTATTAAATAAAACAAATTAAATCTTAAAATAAATTCTCAAGACTTGCTCAGATCTACAACTATTGAATTTTAACCCTAAAACTAATTTCTGTAACGGTTATGAACAACAACAACGTGATAAAAACGGGGCGATTCCAGCTGAAGGCGTTATGATGATTCCATAGAAAACTGTTGTCGAGACTCGTTGACATTATCATGTGACGATAAAAAGTTGGATTTTTGTGCCCTGACTTGACTATTTGATTTATTTTTATCCCCTATAGTTTTACCTGCAGGCTCGCTTGTCGTGGCGGGGGGCCCGACTTCTACGCCCTCTTATGCAGTTCATCCTAGTGATGATCGCCATTTATACCGGTTTGAGCCGAATCTCAGATTACCGCCACCATCCCACTGATGTCCTCACGGGCTTCATTCAAGGCGGGCTTACTGCCTATTGGGTGGTAAGTTCATTTCACAGACTTTAATTTTGGACTTAAAAAGAAAAACGTTGATTTTTAAGGCGAATTTCTAGTCGGAAAGCTGACTGGTTTTAAATTTTTGCGCCGGATCGGTTGGAACAAAAAATTATTTGGACACCCCTGATTTAACTCATGAGCTGCCATTGATTAAAAATAATAATAATACAAATTTAGATTGATATTGGGGACTTATCAGAGTTTATTTCAGTTATTTATTTATTTTAATTGCATTAATTTTATTTTTAATGAACATGAATTTACAAAAGTACTTATGTTGACAAAAATATAAAAATACTACACATTACAAACAACTATATACTTTTTAAGCCCCCCTAATTTCCTACTTATTGCCACCTACCGTATTTTATCTTAACTCTTAAGTTAAGTTTTATTCAAAAAACAGTTTTTTCATGAAAAATTTCTTACCATATTTTCTCATATTAGCCACCTCCACGTATTAGCCACACCCTTAAAATAGCCTTAAAAATCGTTGAATTATACAATTTCAGGCACAAGCAAAGTTTTTTTTCTTGAATTTCATTCATAGACATCAAAATAAATTTTATTTAGCATTTTATTTATTTATCTTATCTTACCATATAGGCTGCCACATATCTTGTTATGTCATTTCGTGCAATCTAATTTTATGCTCATATAAACCACACCCTCAATTATTGTTACAAATAAGGCTTATATGCGAGTAAAAACTGTAATCGAAAAAAATACTCCGATTTTAACCAGATTTTTTTCTTACCAACAAACTCACAATGCGCAAAACAGCAGACAATTGACATTAAGTGTGTTTCTCTCCGTCTATCTTTGCCTACAGGCCTTTTACATCTCCTCCATGTTTAAGCCTTGCACCCGTCCGGACTTGTCTCCCACGAGTATGTCCCTAGAAAGTCCACTGTCCAGCCAACAGACGGTATGTTAGCTCACCGCTAACCAACTAGAGACACGCTTCGAACGTCCTAAAAACATCATGGAGGATCTCCGAGAAGATGCTAAAAAACGGCGTCCAATCCTAACAGTCACGTGGCGACCATGCGCCCTCACGAAGAAGCACATACGACTCAAAGTCAAACCCGTCCACCCAGAAGAACTGCGTAGTCATAGCGACATTTTTTTATATATTAAAAGTTAGAAAAGATGTTTAAAAAAAATAAAAAGTACTATATTTTTCCAGAGGATTATTAGAAGCTGCTAATATCGATAGATAAAACGGTCGTTATTGTCCGCGGCGCTCGTTCAGCCGTCCGAGTCGACATTTGGCGTCCAATCGGGGGCGTCCGGTGCTCGGCCGCCGAGAATGGACGCCGCCAGACCTCCCGCGTGAAGAGACAAACAAGCACTGGCTTCGATTTCGTTAACCCCGCCTGACGCAACCACTGTTCTGGTCAGGCTCCTCCCACTAAATGACCATGATATCTAAAAAATGAGGTTGTTTTTTGTTTTGTTTTTGTGTACTAACCACTTTGACTGTGTCTCAGAGGCAGACTGAATTTTTTAGATACTTTTTGCCCCATGACTTGGCCTCTGAGCTGCACCTTGATTTTTTGTGTGAAACCCTCTTTTATTAGGAGCACTTGAACGTATTGTAATTATTATAATCCATATTGTTTATATCACGAAAGAGTTAAAAAAATATGAGAACGATTAGTGGGGTTTGTTCATTTTTTTTGGTCAAAAAAGTTGGTTTTAGGGCTACATGGAAAATAAATGTATTACAAAAAAATGGATAACATTATAGAATAACTACAAAAAAATTTAAATGTATTCGGGTGAAGTTATAAACACAATATAAGCCAATTATACTTTAAGTAAAAACGTCATAAAGAATGAAAGTCGAATTATTATGGCACATAAACATTTGACATTGTCAAAATGACTTGTTGTGAAAGATGACGTTTTTTTGCAGAATTTTTCTATTTGAAATATAAATTTTTAATTTTATGTTTAGCATTTTTTTTTCAATTTTTTCCTCCCCCGTTTCATTGTGGCCCTATGAGTCATTTTTAACGTGAAATGCTAATTATTTCAATTGAATGTAAATAGTCGTGTTTTCAATGTATAAACCACAAAATTTCAGGAGGGTTAGTTTATTATTTTTTTGTGAGATATTTGTCGGCGTTTTCTTTCCATGTATGTCAATCAGGTACGGAGATTTTGTTTTTGTTTGTATGTGTTGTAACAACTAGACTGAGCCATAGATGATCAGAAAGCTATTATTGTTATGTTTTCACATATTGCTTATTTTGTCTGTGAAGGCCAGAAAGCCACAAATAACCACTGTACTCGGAAAAAAAATACCAAACCAATAAACTGAATGTTGAATGTTCTTACTGTTATTTTACCTTAACACTACCACAATCCCATATTATAGTTTTTTATTGGATAGTTGTCATTGACGGTCCTGGACGACAGTTTATTAAAAAAAATGGACTACATCGATCTTTCTACTGATTTTTTTGATTATTTTTTGCACTTTTCTAGAGCACTTATTTTACTCATTAATAATTTGCTGCCAACCTTCCCAGGTCAAAATAAATTGGACATCTAACGCCTTAACAGTGCATTAACAGCTATTCCTTCCAGTTCAAATGGTTTAAATGTCTACTATTTTCACTAAAACTGAATTATTTAAACTGATAGTTACTTTACTTTAAACATTATTCAGTTTTTTAAAAATGTATATATTTATATAGCCTATTTATATTTAGATATACACACATATACTAGCATTTTGATGCGTTCAGGGCCCTATTTAGAAAAAACTGATATCACAAAAACGGCCTACCAAAAAAGTTATTGTGTAAATAAATGTTATTTTTGCCATTGTCAAAGGTCTAATAAATTTCCATAAATTTCCATACTTTGAGCAACTATTTGCCATACATATATTATATATATATATAAATATAAAGAAGGGATTTATTTAAATTGATAGTACATTACTTTAAACATTATTCCATTTTCCAGATATAATTATATATTTATATAGCGTATTTATATATAGATATACACACACTAGCATTGTGGTGCATTCAGGGCCCTATTTAATAAGGCTGACATCACAAAAATGGGCGTACGAAAAGGTTATAAGGTCAATAAACATTATTTTTGCCATTGTCAAAGGTCTAATACATTTCCATACTTTGAGCAACTATTTGCCATACATATGTTATATATACTCGCTGTTGTTATACACTTTAAGTCTTTTTATTTTTATTTTTTTTAAATAGTCACTTGCCCTCTAAATCAACTCAACGCCTTAGGCTCGCAATTAATTTTTGACGAAGTCAGTTAACGGCATCGTATAAGTTAAACGTACGGAAATCTGAGCAGACAGAACTTAGGGGTTGTGTTGGGAAGCTGACATTTTTTTTCCCCAACATTCTTTCACTTGGTCCCTGCTTTTCCCTTTTCAGGCCTTTTGGAGTGCACTGGAGCATGATGGAGCCTTTTTAGGGGGTCGTGCTACCATGGAGATGCCTAGCCTGATAGAGACTGGGGTTTCTGAGGCCAGGATTTCTTTCACTTTAGTCCCACTACCCCCCATCCCGGTCCACTTTCAGTAAACGGAAAGAGGAAGAAAGGCTAGATCGAATAGTGGGGGGAGGTGAAGTGGCGTGGGGGCGAGAGAGAGGAAGTTTAGTAAGTGGGGAGAGACACAAGATGGAAAAGTAGTCCATTAATGAAGGGAAGAGTTGGAAGCACTAGATGGGGCGGGGGGAAGAGCCGGGATGATGGGCGGGAGGGGGCTGGGGGGGTGGGCGGAAGGGGCTGAGGGGGTTGGGGGGGGCTGGGAAGGAATGCGATCATGCTTTTCGCTACTGTTTTGTTTGAATAATACTGTAACTAGGGAGACATGTTTCATTCCACGCGGATGTAAATATGCCCGAGCTTGTGTGACGGACCCCATGTCTGCCTGACTACTTCGTTAGTATGTCCTATTAAGGTGTGTTTACCTGTTGGGTTGCTTTCTTCAACGGACGACTTGGGAATGGTGTTCTTCTGGGAGACGTGGGGGTAGATAAGGTACTCTGAAAAGGATAAGAAAATGAAATTTAAAAAAATATTGCTGACAGTGCAATATGGATATGAAAAAGAATACATTACAGTAGAGTTGAGTCACCCCTGTAATAACTAATTTTGCTTGAGTCCTAGTAGGAAGAGTGACATTTTTCATGTTTTTATATATTTTAAAAAATATTAATTTTAACAATTTCCCAAAAAATAATTAATTGCAGAAAAAAAGTGAAATAGTGAATTTACGATAAGTGAAGATGTGATAATCGAGGGATTACTGTACTTTACATCCGACATACAGTATTTAAAAAATATCTGGCAAACCCTGAGTAAAGCAGGCAAATGTAAAGGAAGGGTACCATCTAAAAAAATAATAATAATTATTATTATTATTATATGGCTACTGACATTGCGGCACACTACACTTAAACGCACAATATGCGTACATCACATTATCCTGTTATAATGAATTACAAAAATATGAGTTATAAAAAAAGTACTTAAGAAAATTTGGGAAAACGTGAATATTACAAATACAAAAATAACTATAGTTATGAAATAATGTACAACCAGCAGACTTTATAAATAAACCAATAGGTGGCGCTATACCATGATCGAGGCTAACTTTGCGAAATGAACTCCAATGCGAAGAAGAAACGTAAAAACGCGAAAACACAAGAAAGAGCACTTTAAAAAATATGTTTAAGGACAAACTTTGTCAACAAACTACAGATTATCACCGCCCACACCCTCATATTTTGCTTTTTGGGAATTCCTTGATAAGATGTGGAAGACATTTTGGTAAGGTGCAAAAAAAATGGACCCTGTTGTGCCAGGAAGTGTTGATTCATTTCAGTTCACAGATAAGCCAACAGCAGCAGGAAGCACGTAGCTCACCTCTAAGGGACACCTGTACTCTACTTCTACAAGGTTTGCCCCGCCCCCTTTTAATGATAACATCACTGAGGAATGGGGCGCTCGGCCAAAAATTCCGCGGACTCGAGTCATTCTCATTTCGAAGTGACGACAAGCTACAGGGAGAAAAAAATACTATGGGGAGACCTTAGTGTTATATTGGCAAGAAATCAAAATGAAGGCGTATACAGTTGAATTTGAGGAAAATTCTTAGGCTTAAGACATGTTTTTAGTTATGGTTTCACTAGCAGAAAATGTATTTTGGTCTGGGAGGTAAAGAAAGTTAATCATAGTAGGACTATGTGCCTTAAAAATGAGATTCTAAAGGGAATTAACTAACCACATTTAAAAATATATAGAGAAAATTATCAAGTGTGTGTACGGTTTATCGTTGTTTAACTGTCAATCTTGGCCAATTGGTCGACTTTATTAATAATTACAATTCCCCTTAATAAGCGATTAAAAATACATATAAAAGCAATGCAGAACATATTTATTTATGACCTATTTATCTATGTCTAAAATGTCTTTTTCTGTGTCTGTAATCTGTTGCTACTGTGACAATGAAATTTCCGGAATACAGGATGAATAAAATAATCTAATCTAATCTAATATTCACACACACACAGAGCTCACTTAAAACTCTAAAATTGTCTCCAAAGAATACTTAGTACCTAATCAGTATGCACTAAATTACACATTCTATAGATGTAGCTTGACTGTTAGGTACATTGCTTGCTGACACGCTATATTTAAATAGTGAAAAGGCATATAATGCTTAAAACAAGACACTACTATTCCGTTTTCATTTACTACCAGTAACCAAGACGATCCAGATTAGATCTGGAATAGGTTTTCCCAAAAAACGTACTATAAAAACCCCATACAAAAGTTGTCATACGGCATACACAATCTGAAATGTCAGAAAAAAAACTTCTAAAATAGGTATTTCGTTGCCAAATGTCAAGACAAAAACCCCAAGAGACCCCTCAAGTGAATCCGGCATTAGGAACACTGAAGCTAAGCCGACTTCTTATCCAGCTGTAGCTCAAAGCGTAATAGAATTAAAGTAGATTAAGAGGCTCTTTGGTATGCTGAAATGGAGGCCGGCTCCCGTGGCCTTGCTGGCTACTTTGCATAAATCTCTTGCCCAAAATCATGGCGGTGTCAGTGCGAGTTTTGGCTCTCGTCATTAGCATTTCAGGCAGGGAACATTAGCTTGGCACAATTTATTGAAAAGAATTAGTTGGCCAGGTTCAGGACAAGACAAGCTGTGGTCTTCTTCTCTGCTTTACATGTTTTTTTCGGGGGTCTTGGACTCTACCCAATCAGGACATCTCCCAATTTTTTTTCTCGGTCGTTGTGCCTGTAAGACGTTTGTCACATACTCGGTGGTAAATCCCCGCTTTGGCTAGTTGATCAGATTGCGCATAGCTGTACTACAATACTATCTGATGAGGATAGTGTAGTTGTGTTATCTGATCGGGATCCAAACATGCTACGGTTTGAACTCGGAGAGAATTTGGCTGTCGGAAAACTGTTAAAAAGGGGCAACGTGACCTCAAAGACGGTCATGGATTGGTGTTAACGCCATTAAAGAATGAGTAGTATATTTTCTCGCATATAAGCCGCGTCTGTGTATAAGTCGCACCCTTAAAATTGCTTTAAAAATCGTTAGACAATTAATCACGAGAACATTTTTTTACCTAAAAACTGCAAATAATTTTTGCAAAGATTTTTTTTCACTTTCTTACTCATCAATAAATTTGTAGTTTTTCCTGTAATCAGTTGTAAAGAATTAAACTCTGAGATTTGGTCTTACCTTACATTGGCTGGTTATTTTGTCAGATTATTGTCATTTTTAAGGACTAAACAAATAAAACTGAATACTTTTATGAATGATAATCTCATTAAAAACCATCTGTCTTCCTTCATATTGTAAAAACACAACCTTGTTTATATTTATATATCTCCAATTGAAGGTCAAAGTATTTGATTAGATTTCTTCGAGTACTTCCAGGTGTTTTTTTGCCAAATATTCTCTCTTTCTAAACACGAACCAGCAGGAAACAATCCAGTAAAAAAATATGTTTAAATGACCTTTCCAGTAAAAAAGAGGATACAATATTTTTACAACCCAGCTGCATTTTGACTTGACCGGCATTTAATAAAACCATCTTATCGAGGAGGACGTAGTCAAGACGTGCCGGAGGAGATACACTCGTACTTTGTTTACACTACGCGTCCCTAGAATGAGATATGTCTACCGCTGCCGTGTGTGTGTTTGTTTATGCTTGTTCCGTGACCCTGGGGCTGCACAGGGTAGACTGGAATGCCAAAACACTGTCATGTGAATAAAAACAATAGTCGGGGATCTGGGAGGTGTCGGCGAAGACGGCGGCGAACGAGACGTAGGCGTACGATTTGGCTTTTCAAAGTCAGCCGGCCAAGGCCACCCCCGCATCCACGCGTGTCGCCGTTGTGTAAGTGTGTCGTGAAGTTAACCTTAGCAAAAGGTGGCCGTTCCTGAAAAGCTCAACTAGTTATTCAGTAAAAAAATATCTCACAAAATAAAATAACCCAAAATAAATACTTCTGTTAAGAATAATTAAGTGTAAAAGCTGTTTTGGACTGAATTTGGGGTGCATAATTAATCAGAATGAGTTTTAACCCATTGTTTGACTGAAATAATTCAAGTGTATTAGTACACAAAGCTCTAGTTTTACAGTGCCACTTTCAAAATAAAAGCATGCCATTCTACATGTATGGTTTGGACCCGGATTAGACTTTCAGGTGGGTCATACATTGATACCCCTGGTCCATTTTGTACATGCTCATGTTCCATAAACTACTGTAAACTAATTAAATTGCTGTATTTACTCGCATATAAGCCGCACTCTTAAAAAGGGCCTAAAATCGTTGAATTTTACATTTTCTTTCGTATAAGACCATTCACAATTCATAGTTTTATTAGGAAGTACAAATGTGTTACTACTATGAAGGAAAAATCTTAAGAAAAATCATCGTGATGGCAGTCACAAGTAGTTAGGTATATTTTCACGTTTTATGTAATATACTTTAGTTTTTCTTCAATTTCATTCATAGACGTCAAAATTAATTTTGTTAAGCGCTTTTTCTTTTCTCTATTTTGAAATAATTGACCATATCATTCACCATTTTGCAGTTTGGTGGATGTCAAGTCTAATTTATGCGCATATAAGCCGCACCCTCGATTCAGTCAATATTTTTGGACGAAAAATACGCCATAGTATTTATATATTACATATAGTCAAATCCCAACTCTACGATAGTCCTTTCGGTAAGAAGTCCAGGCAACAGGTAGACCCTGACGAATTGTTTTGGTCTCATCTCCAAACAATGTCAAGGCTTCTTGCTGCTTACCATTGTTATTAGTGTTAACCTTAGGTAGTGCTGAGTTATTGTCGACCTCTATCCTGTAATTATGCTTTCCTTTCCTCTAGCTGCTGAGAGATGATGACGGCAGCGGAAAATCCTGCAAAGGATCGAGAGCTCCTGTCGGGATATGAGGAATGACGGGCAGTGACAGGGAGATGATCCGGGGCAGGCTAGGCCTGGTCCGGATGCAAAAGAAGTGCTCTCCTGTCTGTCTAGACGGCTAGCAGCTGTCTTTGGCAAGAGCTGGCATGCATGCTAAATGCTATTGAAGACTGTAAACTGGATTTAAAAAAGAATAATCATAAAGTAGTGGACTTGGAGTATGTCAATGTTCGGGTTGTATTATGCTATGCTGGTTTAGCTAATAAAAAAATCATAAAATGAGGATTTTTTTAGATCAAAAATACTTCAAGAAGATTCATCCTGGATCAATTCATTAATTGAAATGGTATTAGCATGCTCCTAATGCTAACTATATTAGCTGCATTGTCAGAAAGGGGTATTTGGATGTTTGGTCGCCCGGACGTTTGGTCGCCCAGACGTTTGGTCGCACAGACGTTTGGTCGGACAGACGTTTGGTCGCACAGACGTTTAGTCGCACAGACGTTTGGTCGCACAGAAGTTTGGTCGCACAGAAGTTTGGTCGCCCGGACTTTTGGCGACCAAAAGTCCGGCCAGGTCAGAAAGGTCATGTTTAAAGGCTTTAAAAAAAACATTCTGTTTGAATGGTGTTTCAGACATTTTAAAAGACAGGTGGATTAAATAACCCACAAGTGCATTTACATCATTTTAGTATCTAAAAAAGTATTTTCTTCCAATGAAACGAAGCATTTTTTATTTGGCAGACGGGCGATGCTGTCACTCAGTTTTCCGTCTTTGCTCTCCAGTTTTCCAGGTGAGCGGCCGATTGCGGCGCTGATCCGTGGCAAAACCAAACACAAAGCTTTGTTTATTTAACCACGGGGCTCAGCCGAGTGTGAAGAGCTACACAAGGTGCTACCCTAACAAAACATGACAATGATAGACATTCAGAGCACACTGCCATTTACAAACGCCAAGATGCCTTTCCACAGTCACCTCTAGAGCCAGCCATTGTTGATGTCTTGGATTGTTTGGGTACAAAATCTTGCAGTGACAAAATAGTGAAACAAGACAGTCTCGAATCACAAGAAAATGAAGAACTGGTGAAGTACAACGTTCCAGAAAGCAGTGACTACAATTTCCCTAGGTGAAGGTGTTGTTGGGATTTCAATTTGGCTTGATTTTGCTTTAGAAAGAGAGTTCAAATGAGAAGAGAAAAAAGTCCCTGAGGGAAAGAACAAAAGATCTCAAAGAGTTGAACTGAAGGCCACATGTCAAACAGAGAGATTTGTTTTATTTTTGACAGAGATCCTTCTCTGGAGACTGCACCGGAAAGTGGATTCTTTGAGCTCTTTGACATGGAGTAACATGTGCCTCCGGATAGCCCCCCGCCAAAAAAAAATGATATTTGCAAATTATGTGGAAAGCCAAATGAGGAAATCAGAAAAAACACTGGCTCAACAAAAAGCTTAGTGGTTAGATTCTCAAAAGCTGTTGCGTGCAGAAAGTTACCAAAAAAACAACAACAACATGCACCCACCTAAGTGGACACCAAGTGGTTATTATCATAATATTTTCATGAGACATACAAGGGACTTAAGATGTAAATTAGCCTTTGGCTACAAGCTTAAATATTTACATACATATGTTTATCAACATAAATATAAATATGTTCATTAACAACACAGCCTAAAATATCATCAACTACTCTCTACCTACCCTGTCCAGTCTTAGAAAAGATCAATCTGAAAAGACAATACACATCCCAGCTTCCAGCACTTCAACCTGCTGCCTTCTAGAAGGCGCTAGCGAACCTTAACAGCAAGACAAACAGAATCATCGACAGTTTCTTCCCAAGACCGAAGAGTTCTGCACCAAGACCCTAATCAAGACTTATTCCTCCATTTAATTCAATTCAATTCAAAAACTGGAATAAGTTATTCTGCATTGGTGAGTATAGCATCAACAAATTAAGTCATATAGCACTATTAGTCTATCAATATGGCTTTTTTCCGCCCCTGTAGTTGCGGTTCTAGTCCAATTGAGGCCGAATGAGGTTGAGCGAAGTGCAAAAGAACTGAAGTGGAGCAGCTAGTACTTTTGTTCCAAATGCTGCTCAGAATTCTCCAAGCGTGGCTTGGCCTCGCCATTGACTCCACAACTCACACGCTCTCAATAGTGACCACTTTTCTTTCTTTTTTAACTTGGTCTTATAAGAGTGAAGCTTTTTTTTCTCTACCCTTTTCTTTTATAGCTAATTATTCCAAATACCAGCGTGAGAATAGCTCCTTACTAAAATGCGACAGCAAAAGAGAAGAGCTGGTGAGAAAGTCACCAATAGCATAGTAATGACTTGCTCAAAATGCCCTTCATTTCACTAATGAGCTCACCTAGATGAGTGCTAATGAAAGCTGGGTTTCGCAAAAGCGGTATCCATTAGGAAACGTAAAGTAATTATTATATACGATTATTTTGCCCTCGCTACTTTACCCGCTGTAGCTAGGCAACTGATACCCAGTTCTTGTCACTTTAATAACAACAGTTGTGGCTCAAAGGAAATGTAAAACTAGCAATAAATATGACAAATGTTCAAATACTGTGTTTGAATAAAAATAAAAACACAAAACAATTGCTCTGCTACATGATTTTACAATATGACGAGTAATACGTTCGTTTATGCTAAGCTAACCCACCCATTTTGGCTCAAATGCTAAACGTTAGCTCACAATGCTAATCACAAAGACAAGAAATTTTGTTTACCTTTCATAATTGAACATAACATCCTTCTCACAAATAAAATAGCACTGTAAACAGAGTAAAATTAATGCTAATGTTTGACATGTTACGTGTTTTTACAATACGTCGAGTCATACATTCATTTATGCTAAGCTAACCTACCCATTTTGGCTCCAAATGCTAACCGTTAGCTCATAATGCTAATCAATAACTTTGCAAACATCGACACAAAGTAAATTTTACATAAAATAGCTCAATATTAGCGACAACAAACCCTTTAAAATGTGATATTGAGTTTTCTTGTGTAAAATTAAGGGTAATATTTAACCTAGCAGTACCGAATATTAGCTAAAAGCAAAATGGTAGGCAAGCTTAGTCCTATAAATGCTCAAATTGTGGAAGGACAGATTGAGAGGGGGCCCACATCAAGGGACAAAGACAGACTAGGGTTTGTCTTTTGTCATTGGACCAGAGAAGATGCGCTCTCAATTAAGGCTGTTCCCGTTTTATCTTTTGTGTTCCTGTCTGAGTGTGTAACAGAAGCTTCACTGTCTACTGTCCGAGAATCATTACAATGTGTATGTACATATTTTTCTACTTTTTACAGCGTTTTGGGCCAGTTAACATGTTTTTTTCCCATCTAAAATGCTAATTTAAAGGGGCTTTATACATTTGAACAAAATGGAAAACACAAAAAAACCTAATTCCCTCTATTTAATTCACTTTGTAATAAAAATGTTTAACAACTGAATAAATAAATTCCATAGATTTACTTACCGTTTAATGTTTATTTTTATAATACTCCAAAAAGAGACAAACACTGCTTAGTTCTAACTAACGGAAGTAAACGTAATGTTACTTTCCATCCCTGGTATACAGTAATTCCTTGCATTTCCCATTTTTCCATCGTCACATACTACTTACAGTAAGTACACAAAGTATACAGTATATTTCCCCTAACTGTTCTTAGTACATTTGAGACAGGGGCGCCTCCTGGTGGCACCAAATATATCTTCCCAAATAAATTACACATTTGTTCATAACTTAATTTGTATCTACATGAGGAATAATTAAGGAGAACGTACTTACATACAAAAATGTCTTCTCTTCTGACTGTGTGCAGATGTTAGAAAATATTTGCTCAATTCTACATTTTGAGTAGCAATTGGTTGCTTTGTCATCAGCTCATCATTTATTTCATTGTCTTTTTCCATTTGCATTTTCAAGGTGGCAATTACTGTAAAAAGGGGAAAAATCATCGTTAATAGAGACAAAAAAGACATAAAAAAAACTATTTTTTAGGGTCAATACCATGACCACTTTTTTTATTGTGAGACAAAAAGCTTTTTTTTGTGCATAACAATTCAAATGCAGTGACTTGCCTCCAGTAAAATTAATTACAATAACTTAAGTCGATGTAATCAGCTTTAACCTCAATTTAACGCACTACTAACCATTGCTCATTTATTTTTGGGTAATATTGTCACCTTACCTTCGATTTAGCAAAGAACCATTCTTTGCAAAAATGCTGCCAGCACACAAAAAAATTAGGAAAACAATTATATTTCTAAAGAAAAATTCAATATATTTACATAATTAATTGTCAAACAACAAACAATTCCTCAATATATTGTTTTCAATGCTATTTATTTTGTTCCTACTTCTTTAAATACAGCAAATATTCAGTAAAACTGATTTATTTGATCTAGTATTTATATTGCAAATTGTAACCAATCATTTCAGACTTAAAATATTACATATTTTACTTTCGCAATTCTATTGTTATTATTTTGTTTAGGATATTTGAGAAGGCTGAAATAAATTTTAATTGTACTTGTGCGTCTTAAAACATAAATATTTGAGGAGTTGATTAGCAGTACCACCTACCTACCACTGGGGGCATATTATCAGTACCACCTACCTACCATAGGGGGCAGTAAAATTCAGGATATAATACATCTTAATGCCTTGTTTGTTTATTCATAAAAAAAGCAATTTTGTGAAGGGGGGAAAAAAAGAAAAACATTCTTAATTTCCTTCCACATCCATTTTTCAAAAACAAAATGAGTCCGTTATCTTTTTTACCATCTAGTAATTAATAAACGAGTTGAAAAGACGTCGGCCTTGACATGGGCTGATGTATGGCGGCCATTAACGTTGTACGACGACATGAAATTGCGAGTTCAGGATTAGTTCAATAGTCTACTTTATCTCCTGGGATCAGCTGAGCTATGATTTGTCAATTGGGTCTCTATTTTTGGGGGATTTTCTTTAAGTCCTTGGAGGAAAATCCTTTTTTTAAGACCACTTTGGTGCTGCAGTTTGAGTTTTGAAAAGTGAAAATCAACAACTCATGGACGTGTTTCGAGGCGCTTTGGTTTCTTACGCCCGGGTGAGCGTAATAGCTCCACGAGAGCTAATTAGCCACCAAGCAGCTTGTAATGCGACCATTCTTCGGAACGGTCGTCAGCAGTTTTCCCACAGAGTTGACGCAACATTTGAAGGGAAAAGAAGATTGGAATACAACCTGCTAAAAGGAGCTGAGAATAAAATTAAAGTCAACGAAAGGTCATATTGTCTTTTTTTGCATAGCTCGCATTACTTTTAAATTATGAAAATATTACTACACAGGGGAGGACTTGAATTAAAAAAGCGGATTGAACTAGTATGCGCGATAATAAACCTGGTTTGGTTTTATTTTGACTGAAACTCGATGGTAATTACAATATCGGATATCTTAGAAATATCAGTAAAAAACTGATGAAAAGACTACTATTATTATTTTAGAGTGGAAAAATTAGAACATGATAATACACTTAAGTGTAGTAACTTCAAGGACAAAATATTACAAGAGCTGTAAAGTGTCTTTATATGATAGTAATAGGTGTCTGAAATTGTGATAATACAGGTTCTGACACTCATAATTTGCATTGTTTCAACAATTATATTAGAAGTATTCCTTTTATAAAGTATATAAAAAAATACTGATGGCTCCCTTATTGAGTCAACTATATTGGAAAATACTAGGCAGATGTTTACCTTAACATGGTATTAGGTATGGGTAAAAGACCGAACTATTTATCATATTTCATAATATATAAATAGACCCTTACCTGCTAAGTAGAATACACAGATGAGTTGGCATATAGTACTAGTTCTTGTTTTGCACTGAAAAACACAAATGTTGGGGGTAATGAATGAGCCGACATGTTAATTTGCACCAAAATACGTTGTTTACCCCTAAAAAATACTCACCTTTGTGCTATTATTTAACTGAGAAAACGATTAAAGTTTTGTTTGGCCCACGTTGTGATACCGTCTTCGACCGTATTCAATTAGTGCAGCCTTGTGTAATTACATTTTAACAAAAGCATCGGCGTTTAGCATTCGTTTCCGTGTTAGCTAGCACGAGTTAAACGCATACATTTCGCAGCACTACGACGAAATTTACACAAGCATTTTAGTAAAAACCCTTACAGAAATAATGCTTAATACATTCGCGATTCCCCGAAAAGCTAGCGAACGAGGTGAATGCTATTCGAACAGCGTGCCGCCATTTTGGATGACCTACTTCCAGCCTGGCTGTGATTGGGCGGCGTAACGTCACATGACCAGGAAGTGTGCCGATTTCAAATAATAATTTTAAAGTCAACATATTTTTAAAAACTAACTGGAAAATTGTAAATGTTGTTTAAAAATAATAGTACATACGAATAATACAGTTAAAGATATTTTGGCCAATAGTATAAAAAGGTTCATGTTAGTTGTTACTTTTAAAGGGGAAGCTGTCTTGTTTTAATGTTGCAGGTCCAAAAGATACACAACACAATGCGGCTGTAACCTGCAGGCTGGACGCATGCATAAAACATGAACCCCACATTAGTCAGTCTTTTCATTTATATGAATCCTGTTGCAGTAGAGGCCAGTTTACATGCATATTGTGAGTGTTATAAAAAATTCATTACACTACGAGCACTCCGGCTCACATCAGAGCTACAGAATTAAGGTTGCCACCATAGAAAACAAATTTACTGTGTTCATTTAGCTTTGATTTACCCAAATAAATTGCACAAACTACAATGTCATAACTGACTGACTGACTAAACCATAACAGTGGTATTAGTGGGCATTACTACATTGTTTTCAACATGGATAATGCATGTCAAAAAGGTAAAAAAAAAATCAAAATATGAAGGAATATTTCATATTTTAGATTATATTTTTAGGCTATATTTTGAGAATAATGAGGAGAATAATAAAACATTTTTATGTGCGAAAACGACCTAAAAAATTACAGTACAAAATTAACCTGCAGTAATTGCATTATTTGTGGTGACTGTCTCTTTAAGAAAATACACTGTTGTTTTTTATCATGTATTTTTTGCCGAAATAGAGTTTTTAAGATTTTTTTTATTGATAAATGGTCAAGCCACTTGAATATTATCTTTAGCAAGGTTATATTTTGTCCGTGAATAATGAAAAGAGAATAATAATCTACTTTCAAGTGCGAAAATGACCTCAAAATATGTGCAGCTTTCTATTGATGGTTTCCTTTGATAGTATCAAAATAAAAGCCGCACTTTAAAGCATCCCCGAGAGAGGGGCCGGCGGCGAGGGTGGCCAGGCGATAGCCCCGGCCTTCGGAGGCCCTGGCGGTGGCGGTGGGTGCTCGCTCGCTCGCGTGGTTGCGGCTAGGCTGCTGCGTGTGGAGATAAGGAGACGGATGCGTGGCTTTGTCTCAAATGACTCCCAGTTGGTGGTTTGTAGTGCAGAGGTTATCACGTTGCGCTTCCATTGGAAAGCACTAAAATAAATGGCCTTTGTTACAGACACAATTGGCTCTCTGTATGAAGTGCTACACACTTCCGCCATTGGGCTTCTAGCAAGCTATTCTGTTGTTTCATGTCCTAAATCCAAATGTATTTCTTTATTTGTGTGTCCAAAAAGTTCAAGACATTGATTAGCATTAGCGATTGGCGTATGTGTTGATTGGGACATAATGGAAAATGACACATTTATATCATGTACATGACAGGTGTCAAAGTGGCGGCCCTAGGGCCAAATCTGGCCCGCAACATCATTTTGTGCGGCCCGGAAAATTAAATGATGAGTGCTAATTTTCTGTTTTAGGAGCAAATTAAAATGAAGAGTACAGATGTATATTGATTAGCATGATTTTCCCCCTTTTAAATCAATAATTGTCATTTTTAATCCATTTTCTGTGTTTTAAGTTCAAAAATTATTTTGTAACATCTAAAAATATATAAAAGAAGATTTTTTTTCTATAAATGGATTAAAAGCTCTGAATATTCAGTTTTAGAGATCTAAAACAATGTTTATTTTAGCTTTTTTTATGTTTTTAGATTTAAAAAAATATTTTTAAACTAAAAACAGAAAAAAATGATTAAAATGACAATTATGGATTTAAAAGGAGAAAAACCAGGAAATTTAATAAATCTATATTTTTCATTTTAATTTGATCCTAAAACAGAAAGTCGGCATTAATGATTGACTTTCCCGGACCGCACAAAATGATGCGGCGGACCAGATTTAGCCCGCGGGCCACCACTTTGACCACCCATCCCTCAATTTTCCTGTAACCACCACAGCAGACACATTTCCTCCCCAACAGAGGTCATTCTGACACATTTATAGATTTCTTAACTCACCTTGACGTCACCACGGCCATCTTTTTCAAGGAATCCCATCCTAGTAGTGACTCAATGTTCTTCTTCCATAAAAAAACTAACAAAAACAAAAAAACAGGGTCAAATACAAGTGAACTGAATCGTCAGCAACACTCAGGTCCTTTCCAGCAATTAGCCAAAGCCTTGAAGAAAGTCAAATCATCTCCACAGTACCCCCCAAAAAAAGCAAAAAATGATGATGTGTACTTGCACAAATGAGTCGAGTCCCCGAGCGAGTGGGAAAAAAAAGGGTAAAACATGGTGGTCCACCAGCGTGGGCTGTAACCTTCTTCCTGTATAATCATCATCATTTAACACAGTATGCGCAGCGTCTGTTTATTGAGATATTAATCCGGGATAAACAAAGCTTTTGACAAAACAAATTAGCATCCCTCAATAGAAAGCGCATCGCTAATGGAGTCTACCGAGACTGATATTAAAAAAAAACTAAAAAAGCGGATGAGGCGAAGGAGCTAAGGGGGAAAAAAGGTTGACGGGAAAGAGGAAATGGGGCCCAAGGTGCCTAAACGGTGTTTCACCCCGAGCTCCGGAGATTAGCATCAGCACATCATATAACGCGCCAACTAATTGTGGTGATTATGCTTGTAATTAGACTGCGGATCAGGAGAGGTTTTTTTTTTTTTTGCTTTGGTTTTCGGGGACTGCTTGATAACATTCGGTGTCAACTGAGAGGGTCGTGAGACATTTTTGGATAGAAATATCTTGAGATATGAGCTTAATGTGTTCTGGGACCCATGCTCGTACGTCAATTCACTCGTGTGTCAATTTGCTCGTATTTCAAATATTTTTTTCCATATAAAAGCACTTAATTTGTTCCCATCGTCTGAAAAAAGCACCCAAAATAGGATATTATATTGGAAAAAGTTGTTTTGAAATACTCAAATTCACTTGATACGCTCATAAAATGACTAATACATATTTAGAGGTTCTTATTTTCTATAAAATGTGACATTATGTACAGTATTGTATGGAATTCTTACCTTTTGAGACGGATGTTAGCAGCTAACGGCTAACGGAGGAGGCAACGTGGGCGGTTTGCTACACTTTTGTGACACTGTAACATAAAAAAACTTTGAATTAAACTCTGTTTACTAAAAAAGTTTAATGTGTTCCAGAACCCGAGCTTGTATGTCAATTCACTTGTATCTCAAATCAATTTTTCCCATATAAAAATCACTAAATACAAACTAATATGTTCCCACTCTCTGCAAAAGACACCTAAAATAGGATATAATATTTGAAAAAGATGTTTTAAATTACTCTAATTCACTACCTACACTCACAAAATACCGAAATACACATTTAGTGGTTATAATCTTTAAAAAAATAGGACATTACATACAGTACTGTATGGAGTACTTATCGTTGAGACAGACGTTAGCGGCTAACGGCTAACAGAGGCAACACATTCAGTTCACTACACTTTAGTGACACTATGTAACATAAAAAACTTTAAATTTAACTTTGTTACTATACACACACTTAAAAATAGGCATAACTTTGTTGTGCTATAACCAAGTCAAAAGTATTAATTATTCCGCCTTGAATAAGACCACCTAGTGGCTACATCGTATGCTAGCATATACATTTTTTTCTCGTATCTTCGGGAAAAAAATCCCTGCATCTCAAATTTGTATTTATATTTTTTGATTACTGTATTCCCTTTCACAATGTGAATAATTTATATATATTTTCTCCCTCCTGTGTGTGAATGTAGCAACTCTACAATAAAAATCCGACGCAAATGATGCAAGGGTGTATTTTCCCAAGAAATTCATTCTTCAATTATTTACAAGCTTTAGCGGAGGCGTTATTAATATTAATGATATTTTAGCATTATTGCCGACAAGTACTATGATGAGAATGCACGACTGGAAATTGAGTTTAAAAAAAAAAGTAAAATTTGCACAAGAAAAATTAATTTTAGTAGACAGTACTCAAATTAATGAGGAAAATTTCGCATTTTCTAAAAGTGGGAGTTGCCCTTTGTATCACCTTTATGAAAATATGAATATTTTTACGAACTTTAGGAGTCTTTTTCTAACAAATGTCATAAAGTAGCGGATTCTATCGCATCTTGTGTCGTCTAAACTTTAAAAAAACGAAAAAAAGGATGTGAGTTAAAAAAAGAATACTGTCGGTATGAATATATCAAATAGGAATAAATATTTCAGAGATAGAAACATACAAAAATAAATAAAGCATGACAAAAATGGCTGAAAAGTCACTTGCACTACTAGTTTTGTGGTCTCGTTCCTGTCTCCTCATTGGCTGAATATATCGCTGACACAAGTATGCTGAGAACATATTTTTGTCCTAATTTTGCGCTTCATCACCGCTTAACACACTGCAAGTACCCAAAATGTCTTCTGTGGAAGTGGGCGGGGCAAATTCTCATTCCTATCCATAAAAAAAGACAACATACCTAATTATTATTACGATTTGGAGTATTCAATCCATCAGCAATGCACGTTTTCAACTGCAGGGGGGACACGGAGTACCTAAAAGGGGGAAAAAATATTATTTTAGGTGGAGGAGTGGTTCGTGTCTGTGGCTCACCGCTTTTTGGTCGTGGGTTCGATTCCCAGCTGGGTCTTTCTTGACTTTGATGAGCTTGTAAGTTCTTCCGGGGCTTGCCTGGGTTTTTTCCAGGTACTCCGGTTTCCTCCAACATCCTAAAAAAACATGCTAAGCTAACTAGCTAGTTGAACATGCTAAATTGCCTTTAGCCATGATTGGTCGCCCTTTGTCTCCATTTGCCCTGTGATTGGCTGGAAAGTCGATTCAGGGTTCCCCCTTGCCTAGTTCGTCGGTCTCGCAGTTCTAGGGTCGAGGGTTCGATTCCCAAATGGATCCTCATCATGTGGTGTTAGCATAGGATACTCCAATTTTCGTCCTGCATTTCAAAAACATGCAAAACTAGCTGGGTTGAACATTCTAAATCACCCTTAGCTGTGATTGGCTAGCCAGGGTGCGTCCCACATGGTAGCTGGGCCAAGCTCCAGCACCCCCGGCGAACCTGATGAGGTGAAATGGCTCAGAAAATGAATGAATGAATGATGGGGATGGATTCCGTGGGTTTTTTTCCGGGTCATCACAATATTTGGGCCAGCAAAAGTCCCCCAAAAAAGAAAGGTTTTATTTTTCTCTTTTGTTGCAAGTACAAGAAGAAGTCATTTCTCATGGCGTGTCTTATGTTTTTGTTGCTTTTTGATCATCCGGCCCCCCGTCCCGATTTATTTACACGCTAGTAGGAATAAAAGCGGAATCACGCTGCGGTTCTCGTATGTACACGCACGTTTTTTGTTTATAGCGCCGCCGGTCACACAAAGTACACACGGGAGAGACAAAAAAAGTCCACTTGGGCTAGCTAGGAGCTAACACAGCTAGTAAAGGAGGAGGAAGAGGAGGAGGAAGAGGAAGAGGAGGTGTGGGGAGGACCTCCCAGGATGCAAATCCAAAGTCAACAAAATCAAAACTCAAAAAAAAACCCCTAGCAAAGCGGTCGTTGTTTGGGAATGCCGAAAAAAGCAAACAGGCAGAGTCAAAAAGGGGCGGGGCTAAAGGTTCTGGGCGGGGAAACGGAGGAGGTACCTCCACCTCCGTCCAATCCAGATCCAGGAAAACAAGGCAAACGTCTTCAACTCAAGATTAAGAGAAATGTTTTTTTGTTTTAAAGTTCGATAATGAGCACTTTTGTGTGTATGTTCAGTTTTTCTGGCTCAATAATATGTATTTTTCTTTTGTTTTTTTTGTTGTTTTTTTTGGCAACGATGAAGCAAATGCCGCTCAATACGAAAAGGGCGGAGTCAATATAAAAAAGATAGCGTAGTCTCCAGAAACATGACAGATTGTTGTTATTTTGTTTGGAGGCATTCAAAAATTGGGGGGAAAAGTGGGCGTGGCCTGGTTGTAGGATGGTGGGCGGTACATTCAGAGTGCTGGACTTGGCCTTTAAGGTACCGGAGGAACCGGGGAAGGACTCGGTTTGGATCGAAACTCCTCCCAAAAGAGTCAAAAGGCGTCTTCTTTTTTGTAGAAAGGCAACCAAGGGAGGAAGCGGACCGGTTAGGACCGGATTGGACTGTTAGCGGGGGTGGCCCAGGCTAGGCTAGGCTAAGCTAGGCTACGAGTCCCGCCTCTTCCTTCTCCGGATTCCGGTCACAGGCTTGTCACTAGCTGCATTTGTCCGTCACCCTCGTTGTGCGAGGCTTCCTGAGCCTGAGCCGGCCCCCCGCTCGGCCTCCTGGGCGGGGCTTGGTAGAAGGTCTGCATGGGGGCGCCGCGAGAACCCAAGGCGGGCCTCCCGGAGCTGTAGTACAGTTCTTCGGGGGGCTGGGCCGAACGGGGCGCCACTTCCAGGGGTTCCGGGCTGCTATCCGGGTAGGGCGAGTCTCGTAGGTTACCCACGCTGGTGTACGGGGAGGAGTCTCGGGCTGGCGAATCCGGCGCCCGACTTAGACTCTCGGTTAAGTCGGCGGCGTAGCTTTCTGATTCGTCGGCGTCGCTCTGGTAGAGGACGGATTGGGCTCGTTGTAAGAGGAGGGGCTCCTCCAAGGCTTTGTAGAGGAGTTCCACGTCTTGTGGCGCCCGTTGTCGGACGTCTCGGTCGTCCGGTTCGGGGACGACGCCCCCCCGAGGGTGGGCGCCGACCAGGGTGGCGCATACCCTGTCGCCGCCGGAGTCGCCCCCGCCTCGGAGGTTGTTGTGGACCAGCTCGGAGATGATCATCTTCTCGAAGGCCGCCGCGTCTGATAGGTTTCGACGGCCGCCGAGCGTTTCTGAGGTGCGGGGGTTGAGAAGGGGTGGGGGGCTGTCGCCGCCGCCCCCGCCGCTGAGGAAGTCACAGCTGCCGCCGCCACCGCCGCCGACGACTGTACCAGGGCCGCCTCGTAGGGAGTAGCTGTTGTTGAAGTTGCCGTTGAGGGGTAAGGTCTCCATTCCGCAGGGGTCGCGGGCCTTGGATGTGATTTCTGGAAATAAAAGAGGGGGATAGATAGGTCATAAGTTTGGACATGGTTATTTATTATTTTGTAGACCAATCTATTCGGTACAGATGGGTCACCTCTTGTGATGATTTGGGTAATTTTTAGACAAGTGTAGTGTAAATCAAGGCAAAAAATGTTAAGGCAGAAGATACTACTTACTTGGGTCTCGGAAGGTTCCTGTCCGTCCATTCGGAAAGCAGAATGAAGGAAAGACGGAAAGTGTCATTTAATGCAACATTAGTTGGCCACCATTAATGGAATGGAGAATCTATCTATCGCATCGTTGCCACCAGAGTTTCTCTTATGAAACATTGCCAATTAGCTTTGTAGTACTTCAACAAAACCTATACACATCTAATGGAAAAAGTTATAATTGGGTATGGCATAGTAGTAGTAGTTGCAGTAGTAGTAGCAGTAGTAGTAGGAGTATTAGTAGTAGTAGCAGTAGTAGTAGTAGCAGCAGCAGTAGTAGTAGTAGCAGGAGTAGTGGTAGTAGTAATAATAATAATAATAATAATAATAGTAGTAGTAGTAGTAGCAGCAGCAGCAGTAGTAGTAGCAGGAGTAGTAGTGGTAGTAGTAATAGTAGTAGCGATAGTAGTAGTAGCGATAGTAGTAGTAGCGGTAGTAGTAGTAGTAGCAGTAGTAGTGGTAGCAGTAGTAGTGGTAGCAGTAGTAGTGGTATTAGTAGTAGTAGATGTAGTAGTAATAGCGGCAGTATTAGAAGTAGTAGTAGTAGCAGTAGTAGATGTAGTAGTAATAGCGGCAGTATTAGAAGTAGTAGTAGTAGCAGTAGTAGTAGTACTAGTAGTAGCAGTAGTAGTAGTAGTAGTACTAGTAGTAGTAGTAGTAGTAGGAGTGGTAGCAGTAGTAGTACTAGTAGTAGTAGTAGTACTAGTAGTAGTTGTAGTAGTAGGAGTGGTAGCAGTAGTAGTACTAGTAGTACTAGCAGTGGTAGTAGCAGTAACAGCAGCAGTAGTAGGAGTGGTAGCAGTAGTAGTACTAGTAGTACTAGCAGTGGTAGTAGCAGTAACAGCAGCAGTAGTAGTAGCAGCAGCAGTAGTAGTAGCAGTAGCAGCAGTAGTAGTAGTAGTAGTAGTAGTAGTAGTAGTAGTAGTAGTAGTAGTAGTAGTACTAGCAGTGGTAGTAGCAGTAACAGCAGCAGTAGTAGTAGCAGCAGCAGTAGTAGTAGCAGTAGCAGCAGTAGTAGTAGTAGTAGTAGTAGTAGTAGTAGTAGTAGTAGTAGTAGTAGTAGTAGTAGTAGTAGTAGTAGTAGTAGTAGTAGTAGTAATAGTGACCATAAAACAAGCATAACATGTGAAAGTAATGATAAAGAATATGTCAAATGAATAAAAGAAGTTCATGTTAAAGGATTGTATGGCATTCTTCTTGGCTATTTAATGGCTAGCGTTTTGCAAGGGTGTTTAGAAAAGGGGCCCGCCCAGTTTCCCCCCGGTGATTTCTGGCAGTCAAACTTCACACACTGGTCCGATTGGAGACGAGGACGACGAGCAGATGGCAAAGTGGCTCGGGCTGTTTGTTTTTGCGCAGCCGGCTCACAATCAATTTCTCCACGCTTGACGCGCGGCGCCCACCGAGAAGCCGCCACAAAAAAGCCGGCGTCCGTTCCACCGTCTATGCGCGACTGGGGATTTCCCCCCTCGGAATTCTGGCGACGATCGGAATTGGATTGTCCGATGAGAAGTTGCCCGCGTGCTAATGGCGGAAACGTTTCACCGTTGGGAAATTAAAAGCCAAGGCAAAAATTGGTCCAAAAAATAAATGTGCTGTAATTACTAACAGGAATTCGACACTGTATTTCATTTGACGTCAATGCTAAAATGGGCATGTGTTAATGTAGGTCAATTAGGGCTACGTAAATTGTCCAAAAATGTTATTTTAACATATTTTATGAAATTAATTTCTTCTGTAACATGATTTGTAAATCATATTTTAGATATAAAAGGCCTGATTCACTCCAAGACCAACCCTAAACATTATGAAAATTAAAAAAATGATTTTAAAAATGATACGTATGTACATAAATACAAAAATTGACCGTATTTTCTGGACTATAAGGCGCATTTTTCAGCCTGTCATGTTATTCTTGTTACTAAAAAAAATATTATGATTTTTTAACGTATATTTGTGCTTTGTTTCTGAAATTAAGAAGTCACATTGCACTATAAAATGTTATAATACCGCCAAATATAAACTATATATATATATAAAAAGTTTTATTCTCTGACTTTTACTTCCATCTTACCAGCACTAATTATTATTTAGCATTTTTATACTTGCACTAAAACACCATATCTAACCACATTTTGGCCTCACTTCATTTTTTTTGTATATAAATATTTTTAGGATTATTTATTTATGTATACACTTCATGATAGCTTTAAATCTGTATAATGAATAATTATTTTTAAAAAATAACAATAAAAGTATTCAAATCAATTCAAATATGACAAAAAAGTCATTCACCTCAATTCAAATAAAAACTTTTAAAAAATAATTCATTTTCTGAACCATTTATCCTCACAAGGGTCGTGGATGGGGTGCCGGAGCCTACCCCTGCCGACTACAGACACTAGGTGGGCGGATACCATGAATTGGTGGCCAGCCAATCACAGGGCTTTAAAAAAATGCAACTTCTATAATTTTTTTCCCCCTCAGGAGCGACTTATAGTCCGCAAAACACGTTAGTTACCAATAACAAACACAAGGAGGCACTCACCAGTGGAGTTGAAGACGCCAGGCGAGGGCGGCGTGAAGCTCTCGGCCAATAGCGTGTTGTACGGAGACGTTCCGCCGCGGGTTTGTAACACCGGGTTCGCCAGAAGGTGGTTACCCATGGCTGCTATAAAAAAAAAAAATAAAAAAAAAATGTCCATAATCATAAAAAGCAACGCTCGCCGCAAACGCGTTTACACGAATTCCCGTGGACGGCGGCGAGTAATCACGCCCGAAATGACACCAATGTTTACAGTGTCTCCGAACGGGGACGTTTTTTGGGAAACGGCGCCGTTTTATGGAGTCATTTGGCGGCGTCCCCGTCGTAACCTTTCAGCAAAAAAAAAAACACAATCCCACGGCAAAGTTAGCGTTTGTCGCCATTTCGTTCCCTTTTGAGGGGGCGGAGTTAATGTATGCCATTATGTCGTCTCGGAGTGCAGCCATCGAAACGCAGTTAATTTTAGTGAGGAAATGCGAACGGCGGCGAAAAGACAAATAGAAAACTCGGAGTGGAAAAAAAAAGCCTGAGGCGAACAAGAAGAGAAATGCCATGAAATTAAAAAACGGGACGGCATGACGGAAGGGGACAGGTAAGCCCCGCCTTTCGCCTCACTGTTGTCAGGTGGAAGATAAAAAAGAAGAGATGGTTCGTCCAATCAGGTGGCTTCAATTATGTTTTGGTACTGCCAGACATCCAGTTGGTCACAAAATGAATCTGTGATGTCACCTTTATATTAAGCTTCCTATTGGCAAAATTTATTTGGATTTTTATATATGAATGTACATAAATTTGAATTTTAAAATGTATTTATTCAACTAATTAATAACTATTAGAAGGGGGAGAAATTGTTGATTGACAGATGACCAAAAAGGTTCATCTTGTCTTTTTTTAAGCTCCATAATTGCAAATTTCTTAGAATTTGTATGTAATTTATTTGAATTTTTTATGTAAAACTGTATATACATTTGAAAATTTTTGGATTTAATCAACTAATCAATAACTATTGGAAGAAGGAGAAATTATTGATTGACGGATGACCAAAAAGGTTTACCTGCTTTTATTTTAAGCCTCTTATTGGCAAATTTATTGAATTTTTTTATATAATTTATTTAAATATTTATGTATAATCAATTTGAATTTTTATGTAATTTATTTGAATATTTATATGTATAATCTATTTGAATTTGTATGTCATTTATTTGAATTTTTATGTAGTTTATTTGAATTTTTATGTAATTTATTTGAATTTTTATGTCATTTATTTGAATTTTTATGTAGTTTATTTGAATTTTTATGTAATTTATTAGAATTTTTATGTAATTTATTTGAATTTTTATGTCATTTATTTGAATTTTTATGTAATCTATTTGAATTTTTATGTCATTTATTTGAATTTTTATGTAATTTATTTGAATTTTTATGTCATTTATTTGAATTTTTATGTAATTTATTTGAATTTTTATGTCATTTATTTGAATTTTTGTAATTTATTTGAATTTTTATGTCATTTATTTGAATTTTTATGTAATTTATTTGAATTTTTATGTCATTTATTTGAATTTTTGTGTAATTTATTTGAATTTTTATGTCATTTATTTGAATTTTTGTGTAATTTATTTGAATTTTTATGTCATTTATTTGAATTTTTATGTAATTTATTTGAATTTTTATGTCATTTATTTGAATTTTTATGTAGTTTATTTGAATTTTTATGTAATTTATTTGAATTTTTATGTCATTTATTTGAATTTTTATGTAATCTATTTGAATTTTTATGTCATTTATTTGAATTTTTATGTAATTTATTTGAATTTTTATGTCATTTATTTGAATTTTTATGTAATTTATTTGAATTTTTATGTCATTTATTTGAATTTTTATGTAATTTATTTGAATTTTTATGTCATTTATTTGAATTTTTGTGTAATTTATTTGAATTTTTATGTCATTTATTTGAATTTTTGTGTAATTTATTTGAATTTTTATGTCATTTATTTGAATTTTTATGTAATTTATTTGAATTTTTATGTCATTTATTTGAATTTTTATGTAATTTATTTGAATTTTTATGTCATTTATTTGAATTTTTGTAATTTATTTGAATTTTTATGTCATTTATTTGAATTTTTATGTAATTTATTTGAATTTTTATGTCATTTATTTGAATTTTTGTGTAATTTATTTGAATTTTTATGTCATTTATTTGAATTTTTGTGTAATTTATTTGAATTTTTATGTCATTTATTTGAATTTTTATGTAATTTATTTGAATTTTTATGTCATTTATTTGAATTTTTATGTAGTTTATTTGAATTTTTATGTAATTTATTAGAATTTTTATGTAATTTATTTGAATTTTTATGTCATTTATTTGAATTTTTATGTAATCTATTTGAATTTTTATGTCATTTATTTGAATTTTTATGTAATTTATTTGAATTTTTATGTCATTTATTTGAATTTTTATGTAATTTATTTGAATTTTTATGTCATTTATTTGAATTTTTATGTAATTTATTTGAATTTTTATGTCATTTATTTGAATTTTTATGTAATTTATTTGAATTTTTATGTCATTTATTTGAATTTTTATGTAGTTTATTTGAATTTTTATGTAATTTATTAGAATTTTTATGTAATTTATTTGAATTTTTATGTCATTTATTTGAATTTTTATGTAATCTATTTGAATTTTTATGTCATTTATTTGAATTTTTATGTAATTTATTTGAATTTTTATGTCATTTATTTGAATTTTTATGTAATTTATTTGAATTTTTATGTCATTTATTTGAATTTTTATGTAATTTATTTGAATTTTTATGTCATTTATTTGAATTTTTGTGTAATTTATTTGAATTTTTATGTCATTTATTTGAATTTTTGTGTAATTTATTTGAATTTTTATGTCATTTATTTGAATTTTTATGTAATTTATTTGAATTTTTATGTCATTTATTTGAATTTTTATGTATAACTACATACATTTTTGAATTTAATCGACTAATCAATAAATATTGGAAGAAGAAATTGTTGATTGACGGATGACCAAAAAGGTTCACCTTATAATGAAAAATTTATTAATTTTTTATGTACGACTGCAATTAGAAAATGTAAAAAAACTCACCCCTGTTGAGGGTGGGCGTGCTGTTGATGTCCCCCGCCATGAAGGACGATTCCGTCTGCTTCCTAACGGTGTCGTTCCACATGCGGCGGATCCGACTCTGGGGAGGAAAAAGTAGAAAAAATAGTGAGTAAAAAAGAAAAAAAAAAGAAAAAACGCAAGTGTTTGTTGGTGGTGGTGGTGGGGGGTTCGCGAGGGGGGGGAGCTCGATTTTTACCGCTCTGCGGGGAAGCTGTAATCACAACTGCGGGGTTTACTATAAGCCACTAAGAAAACAAGGCACACAAAGAGATGACTAGCAGGCAATGCCATGTCATCAAGGAAGAGGCCAAATAACGACTTGATGTTCAAGACATGATTGCACCACTGAATACAGTCCCATTATGGCAGGAAGAAAAAAAACTGCAAAAAAAAAAGACAACAAGAAACGCTCTTTATTGCCTGCGAGAATTGTGTTTGCGCTGTACGTCTTTCCTCGCCTGAATGTTGTGAGTCGCTGCTGCACTGCATCAATGATTGCAACAAAAAAAATAGACCTTGTTAGATGGAGGAGGTCAAAAATCAGGCAAGGGATGGATATCCAGCAAAAAAAAGGAAATGAGGGAGGATGGGGGTCTTAATGATGGAGGAATATGAGAATTGAAGATGGGAGAATGTCATTTTGTTGGATTATTGTGGAGATTATTTTTGGGGGGATTATGGGTAAGATTTATTTGAACTTGAAATGCGCTTTTTGGTGATAAATAAAGATTTAAAAGAGTTCTTAGGTGGAAAAGGGGAAATAAGAGGAGTGTTGCTTAGTTTTTGGGTGGAAAAGGGAAAATAAGGAGGCGGGTGGCCTAGTTTTTGGGTGGAAAAGGGAAAATAAGGAGGAGTGTGGCCGAGTTTTTGGGTGGAAAAGGGAAAATAAGAGGAGGGTGGCCTAGTTTTTGGGTGGAAAAGGGAAAATACGGGGAGCGTTGCTTAGTTTTTGGGTGGAAAAGGGAAAATGAAAGGTGTGGCCTAGTTTTTAGGTGGAAAAGGGAAAATAAGAGGAGTGTTGCTTAGTTTTTGGGTGGAAAAGGGGAAATAAGAGGAGGGTGGCCTAGTTTTTGGGTGGAAAAGGGAAAATAAGAGGAGGGTGGCCTAGTTTTTGGGTGGAAAAGGGAAAATACGGGGAGCGTTGCTTAGTTTTTGGGTGGAAAAGGGAAAATGAAAGGTGTGGCCTAGTTTTTAGGTGGAAAAGGGAAAATAAGAGGAGTGTTGCTTAATTTTTGGGTCGAAAAGGGGAAATAAGAGGAGGGTGGCCTAGTTTTTGGGTGGAAAAGGGAAAATAAGGAGGAGCGTTGCCGAGTTTTTGGGTGGAAAAGGGAAAATAAGAGGAGGGTGGCCTAGTTTTTGGGTGGAAAAGGGAAAATAAGGAGGAGCGTTGCCGAGTTTTTGGGTGGAAAAGGGAAAATAAGAGGAGTGTGGCCTAGTTTTTAGGTGGAAAAGGGAAACATCTTACTAGCAAATATCGTTTTTTTTTCCAGAATTCCAATGTTTTGACTCACATTTTCTTCCCACAAAAAAGCAAACCTCAAAAATACGTGGGTTTCGCACTCACCTGTCGGTGTGCCGCCGCATGGCGAGCTTGGCTGCCGCTGTAGTAGCGGTTGTTGGCACGAAGACCCGAGTTTTTCATGGCGCCGTGAGAGCTGCTGGCGGAAGTGCGGCTGCAGCAGTACGAGTGTCGTAGGCACTTGCTGTATTCCTTGTGGACCTGCATTGGTGGAAAAGGACATCCGGTTTTCGTGGGCTGTTTGTTTGGGTGGTCTTGGGGAAAAAAAAATACCTTTTTCTGAAGAGCGCAATGGAAAATGAAGATGAACATGCCCTGGAAAGCGTTGAATGTGGTGAAAAGGTAGGCCATGATCAGCGAGTTCTCGTTGATGAACATCAAGCCGAAAGCCCAAGTTAGTCCCAAGAGGAATAACAGGGTGATGGCGCCCAAAACCCAAGATCTGGAAAGACAAAAAAGTGTAAGTTGTTATTTTACAAGTGGTTAATAGGAGTTTGTTTACTGTAGTTTCTGGACTATAAGGCGCACGTTTTTATATAGTTGGGCGAGGCTGATGACTGATACTTAAGTGCAACTTGATTTTTTGTTGGTTTTTATTTCCTGATTTGCAGTGCCAATTTAGCCTGTTACTCTTCATTTTAATATTGTTACTTTGATACTATATTTGTACTTTATTTTTAATTAAATGTCTCGCCCAAGAATCGGACTTAGATATATTTTTACTATTCATTTATGCAAATTATTTCTTAGAAAATGACAGTAATTAAAAAATTGCAAAGCCAAAATGCGACTTATACTCCAGTGTGACTTGTATGTTTAAATATATATATATTTTTTTATTGTTTTATTTATATTTTTAATTATTTTTTATTTTAATGTATTTCATTTTATTTTAATGTATTTCATTTTTATTTTTGTATTATTTATATTTGTATGTAATTATTATTATCGATATGTTACATAGTATTTTTATAGTATTTTTTTAATAATATTCTATTTTTTATTATATTTTATTTTAATTTTTTAAATCATTTTTTTATTTTACTTTTTCTATTATCATTCTTATTTAAATGACATTTTCCCTCACCATTAAGGACTGAAAAATACCTAACTAAAACCTGCATCTCAAATAACCAATTGAAATGAATGCAAATACTTCAATCCAAGACACAAACGCATGTTTTGAAGCAAAATAAACTCTGAACTTTCCGTATTTGACACGGCGCCCAACTTTTGAACTCAAAATCTGGTTTTATCGCGCCCCCCCCCCCCCCCGAGGTGGCATCAGTTAGCAAAGTGTAAAAGTCCATCTCACTTGATGCTATCCAGACGGCTGGAGTCAGGCTTGAGTGCCGACGAGTTTCGAATCATCTTGTGTAAAGTGATCATCAGCAGAACCAGGTTGAGCTTGGACGAGAAAAAGAAAGACAGAAAAAGAAAGACCAATCAAATAAAAGTGCAGCCGAGCCAAACGTACGCCCGTGCACTCTGCGTGACCTCAGAAAAATAAAGCCCGCAGATAGTCTTGAGGTTTGACTGTGCAATATCACAGTGAGCGCTAGACAGTAAAGCTAATACCATAATAACAAATGAAACGGGTCCAATGAAGCTCCAGATGAAGTAGTTATCCACCCGCAGCCAGCATCTGGAGTGGCACACACAGGAGACGAGAATTAGACCCCAGCGAGCACCGAGTCGGCTTCACGCCGTTATTCCACCGTCTCGGTGGAAGATAAACTACTAGTTAGGAGGATCTAATCAAAACTAATGCATTTTATTTTGTACTTAGACTAAGACTCCATTGGCTGCTAACCCTTTTACTTACTTTTCCTTCCTACTTATGTGTGTGAGCACTTATTCATGACTACTAATCTATGTTGACTACTTATGTTGTGGACTACCTATATTATTGACTATGAATATTTAATGAATATACCTATCTATGTTGACTATACTTATGTTGTTGACTTATGTTGACAGTACTTATGTTGGCAGTACTTATGTTGGCAGTACTTATGTTGGCAGCACTTATGTTGGCAGTACTTATGTTGGCAGTACTTATGTTGGAAGTACTTATGTTGTCAATACTTATGTTGGAAGTACTTATGTTGACAATACTTATGTTGACAATACTTATGTTGACAATACTTATGTTGACAATACTTATGTTGACAATACTTATGTTGACAATACTTATGTTGACAATACTTATGTTGACAATACTTATGTTGACAATACTTATGTTGACAATACTTATGTTGACAATACTTATTCCTATTGACTACTTATTCCTATTGACTACTTATTCCTCTTGACTACTTATTCCTCTTGACTACTTATTCCTATTGACTACTTATTCCTATTGACTACTTATTCCTATTGACTACTTATTCCTCTTGACTACTTATTCCTCTTGACTACTTATTCCTCTTGACTACTTATTCCTCTTGACTACTTATTCCTCTTGACTACTTATTCCTATTGACTACTTATTCCTCTTGACTACTTAAGTTTTTGACTACTGATCAATGTTGACTACTGATCAATGTTGACTACTTATCTATGTTGAATACTTATCTATGTTGAATACTTATCTATGTTGAATACTTATCTATGTGGAATACTTATCTATGTGGAATACTTATCTATGTGGAATACTTATCTATGTGGAATACTTATCTATTTGGAATACTTATGTATGTGGAATACTTATCTGTGTTGAATACTTATCTATGTGGAATACTTATCTATGTGGAATACTTATCTATTTGGAATACTTATCTATGTGGAATACTTATCTATGTTGACTACTTATCTATGTTCACTACTTATCTATGTTCACTACTTATCTATGTTAACTACTTATCTATGTTAACTACTTATCTATGTTAACTACTTATCTATGTTGACTACTTATTAACTTATTATAAAAAAAGCACATACGCTTTCTTGGTGCCGTAGCTCCTGTAGTCGATGGCCGCCGAGATGCCCACCACCAGCGCGGGGAAGCAGTAGCCACACAGGTAGTAGTACTTTTTGCGTGAGTATTCACTCTCAAACACCTCCACCAGCATGAGATAGAGCTGCACGCCCTCCAGGCACATCCAAGAGAAGGCGGCCAAGAAGAAGAAATGCAGCAGTCCGGCAAAAATGGGACAGGCGATCTGAAGCCGAGGAGGGGAGGAGAGGGAAAAGATGGAGAGAAGGAAGTTCAGGAGGAGAAAAGAGGAGGACCAAGACAGAAGAGAAGCTAAACTAGCAGATTGTGCAGCCAATGGGCTTCAAGTAGAGAAAGAAAGTGCCAAGTCAGTCTAAGCAATCCGATTTAAACCAATTTTATGTCTAAAAACGTTCATGGCAGTGGAATACTTTGATACAAATACATATTTTTGAATGATCTACCACTATCTTGAAAATTCTGCCTTAAACTGACATCTATTTTTACTCTTAGGTTTTTAAAACACCTAAAAATATGCACTTAAAGGCCTCAAATGTCAAAAAGAGAACAAAACGTCATTTTAAATCAGCAAAAAAACAATTTACTCTCTTAACGGTCTTCAGTGTCAAAATATTGTTTTCTAATACTAGCATAAGTATTTACTAGCTCTATTCATTCATTTTCTAAACCAATTATCCTCACAAGGGTCGCGGGGGGTGCCGAAGCCTATCCCAATCGATGGCCAGTCAATCACAGGGCACAAGATAAACGACCAATCATAACAAACGGCTATTTAAAGTGATCAAATTAGCTTAGCATGAATGTTTTTGGGATCTGGGAAAACCCACACAAGCCCTGGGAGAACATCCAATCATTACACAGGGATGACCCACCTGGGATCGAACCCAGGACCCGGGAAAGCATCTCACCTGGTAGTCAGTCTTGTCCACGCCGATGAGGAAGAGTAACTCGGCCACGAAAAGGTTGATGCACAAGTTTTTATGGATGGTGTTGCGGTCCGTTTGAAGGCCTCGTAAGAAGCAGAAGGTGGAAATGCAGATGGCCAAACACACCAGAGAGATCACAATGCCAACCCAGGTGATGACGAACAGGATTAGCTCGTGCATTCGGCCCTGAAACTGAAAAAAAAAAAAAAAAAAAACGTCATTGGGGAGGAGAAAGAACAAAATTACAGTAATACCTTGAGATAAGAGTGAGAAATTTGAGATATGAGGGAAATTCTGAGCTCATTTTTTACCCTGAAATACTATTTTCGTAAACTTGATCACGGTTATAACGCAAACTTTTTTAAATGTGTGTGGAAGGAAGTTATTTAACTTAAATTTAAAGTTTATGTTATTTTAGGTAATGTCACAAAAGTGTAGCGAAACACATGTGTTAGTTATTAGCCGTTAGCCGCTATCGTGTATCTCAAACTTCGTACACTAGTGGATGTAATAATGTCACATTTTATTGCAGATCATAACCACTAGAGGGCGATTTGTTAGTTTGTGAACATGAATTAGAGCAATTAAAAACATTTTTTCAATGTAATATCCTATTTTTTTTAAATTTTCAGAGGTTAAGAATGGATTATTTGTATTTAGTTATTTTAAATGGGGAAAAAATGATTTGAGATACGAGTGACTTGACATACAAGCTCGATACTCATATCTCAAGGCATTCAGTAATAGGAACGTGAGGGCAAATTGAATTTTTTGGGGAAATATATGCAAAGTTCTAAAGTATGAAGAGAAAAGATAAGCAAAAATGTCAATTTCTGTGTCTGTACTCACGTTAGTGTCGTGGTGCGTCATTAGCACGGCAAAGTTGGTCAGGTGACTGCACGAACAGGTGGTGTGCGTGGCGTTGGCGTCCAGTAGGCGGCAACCCTGAGTGGACCACTGACCAGTCATGGAACGCTCAGAATAGTTCCAAAAAGAGCAGTTTGGGCTGTAATAGTTCTCCAACTAGAAGGACACAAAAAAAACACAAATACTTCACTCATAGGGGCCAAGTTTAAAAAAAATGGGGGAAATTGTTTGTCATTTTTGGCCAAAATTCATTTTTTGAGTGCTGAATCCATGTTTTGGCATGTTTTGGCATGTTTTTTTGTAGAATAAACAATAAAATGGACAAGCTGTAACAGCTTGGAATGGATTTAATAAGCCAATGTTGGCTGTCAATAACGTTGATAAATGTATGATGAGTTTTTAAATGGTGGCCAAAATATGTGAAAATATAGATTTTTTTTGGAAGAAAAATTAAAAGTATGATTAAATTTTGCTTTTGTGCACATAGAATTGTTTTTAAAAGCAGCTGTTGGAGGTAAAGTCTAGTTGCATGTAAGAGTAATTTCATATTTTATTAGTTTGTTAGGAAGCATCAATTTTCTGTGGTAGGAAACGAGCACTTGGGCATTATTTGGAAAGGTTAATTAACTCTTAAGTCGCAATTAACGGTCTTTTTCGCCATCAGCTATTTGAACTTTGCAATAAAAAATTAAAAAATATAAAAAAAAACATGGCGTCTTATGCTTTCATTAGCTTTTTTAAGATATTGCGGTATGAATATAGAATGCAATCTCATTATACTTACATTATATAGTTATATCAAATTAGTTGAAATTAAATGATTTAAAAATATGTACATTTATTTACTTAAAAATAAATATAATAAATATATTCTATCATTAATTATACTCGAATAATCACAATAAAAACATTCAATTCAATTATAAAAATAGATAAAAACTTAAGCTTTTTAAGATATTGGGGTATGAATATAGGATGCAATTTCATTATACTTATATTATATAGTTATTTAAAATATAAATAGTTTAAATTAAATAATTAAAAAATATGTATATTTATTTACTTAAAAAATACATGAAATAAATATAATTAAATCATTAATTATACTTAAATAATGTTAATAAAATAATATAATATAATAATAAAAGCATTTAATTCAATTCAAGAAAAAAAAATGGGTCTATACAAAAAAAAAATAGATTTTTTAAATTTCGGCAAATAAGACTTCACTGGCAAAAACGCACCAGAATTCAACGGAAAAAAATTAAAATTAGCTTTTTAAATATCCTACCTGCAGATGTTTAAGCGTAAAAACCACCGGCTCAGTAAGAAATACACGACTGGATTCCTTATTGATGGAAGCCGAGATGACGTGGGAGTTGACAGCCAGTCGCCGACGGCCATGACCCGCCGCCACCGCCGCATCCGTCTTGACCGTGGCGTTCTCCGTGGACAGGAAAGAGCCCAGGTTCTTGTACAGGATAAACACCACCTTCACTTGACCTGCGGCAAATCAAATTCGTCAAAACGTGGGCGGGATATGCTAATGATGCTAACGGTAGCGGTCATACAAAAGGGGGGAATTGGCCAAGGTTGGAACTACGGATTGGATTGGTTGAGAGATTTAAACGTGGAATGTTCAGCCCTCAAGCGTTGGACCGTCTCGTATTATTTATGAATATTTCATGCGCGTTTTGTTTCAATCATTTTAAGGAGGCCCGGTTAGAATTAGGCCACGCCTCTCCCCAATATGTTTCTGGGCGGAGACTAATCGTTTTAGTGCGAATACTGCTAGAAAATAGCTCAATAATCGAATGATAATAATAAAAAATGTCGACCTAAATGGATGAAATAGAATTAGTTTCAACAATAGTTTGTTTTTTGGCAAAATGGCTGACCGTTGCGACTGTACTGCTTGATAGTGGACGCCGACAGATGGATGGCGCTGTCATTGGCGTGATTTGTCGGGAAGGACAAGTCCTGAAGGTCTCCTTCTGTGCTCAACACGTGGACTTCCAAATCTGCCAAAAAATAAAGACAAAAGACATTTAGAATAGGGGGTGTCCAAACTTTGTCATGTGTTTTATCCGTTTTTACCTATGTTGGGCGCCCTGTCAGAGAAGCGACTGCCATACATGTTGTTAGCCAATAGGAAGGCTCCTTTCTCCAGGATGTCCAGCAACATGGTGGCCGTGTGGGCCTGTTCTGTGACGTTCATGTCTTGCCAGGAGTCCAAGGCTTCTTGACGGAGGAGGTTGTCCACTGTCTGCACCACCGCCTTCAAAAAAAAAAAAAAAAAAGAAATACAAAGGCAAAATTCTCAAGTTTTTGTTCACATTAAAAACCCAATTTGCGTTTCACATCTCGTTTGTCAAAACAAACATATTCCAATCATGCTTTCATTTTTTGATCATGAAATTTTACTGTCCCAACGACTAATTAGCGAACAAGATGCCGCGTCCCCTTAGGGACGGTCTTACTTTAACGAAAGTGGACAGCTGGCAGACGAAACAAATACATTCTTACCTGGATGTAGGCCCGACACGTCCGCTCTCGCTTCTGGAACTAAACGGGAAGAGAAAATGGGGTTTTAGATGGAAAATGAGGACGGATGGATTTGGAAGTCTGAGTGGCGCCACCTTGTTGTAGTTTCGTGCGGCCGACTCCTTGTTTCCGGGCCTGAGGGACTGCAGTTGGGCGTCCAGGATGTCCAGGAGCTGCTCGATTAGACGTACAGATGAGCTGATGTCCCCCGCCTGGATCCGCCCTCGTGTGTGGTTGGCAAGCTCGCCGGCGATGTTGGCGGCGTTCTCGCCGCTTTTGATCTGGGTAAAAAAAAAAAACACAAAAACATGGTCTATAAATCTATAACACAAATTAATACATCCGCGTTTGTGGTGGCTCTTCTTGGAAATACATTTTGTTACGTGGTCTTGTGGAGAATTTACATATAATGTACAATTCTACTTACACATTTTTCAAGTTAGGAAAAAAGTCTTGGAACCAACTAATTTTGTAAGTAGAGGTGGATAATTTATATATAAATTATACCTCTACTTACGAAATGGTACGAAAAAAGTCTTGGGACCAATAATTTCGTAAGTGGAGGTGAATATTTTACATATGATGTACAATTCTACTTACGAAATGTTACGAAAAAACTCTTGGAACCAATTAAGTTCTTAAGTAGAGGTGGAAAATTTACATACAAAGTACATCTTCACCTATAAAATGTTACAAAAAGTCTTGGAACCAATAATTTTGAAAGTAGAGGTGGAGAATTTACATATAAAAGTACACCTCTACTTACGAAATGTTACAAAAAAGTCTTGGAACCAATTATATTCGTAAGTAGAGGTAGATAATTTACATATAAAGTACATCTCCACTTACGAAATGTTACAAAAAAAGTACAGGTAGTGCTGTATTGACTTTTTGATTGACAGCCACCATGTGACCTGCCACCTAAAAAAAAAAGTACTCGAGCCTCACTTGACTTAAAGTATAGCCACTTAATTAAGTAGCAAGAGCAGATGGGTGCTAATGAAGGGCCAAGCTCAAGTGAGTGTGTATATTAATAAGGCCAGCCTTGGAGATATGTAAATACACGGAGAGACGCGGCGGGATGGGGAGGGGAGGCCAGGAGGCGCCCACTCTGGGGTCTCACCTTTTGGGCTACCTGGTTGACCCACGGGGAGGTGCAGTTGCTCAGGTCAGGACCGCGAGGGTTCCAGGTCACCTGCTCGGCCAAACAATGGAACGAAGCGATACCTGGAGACCAACACAGGGAACAAATGAGATGCGTTAGCTAGGCAAAATTACGGCAGACAAAGTGACTGGCTTAATACTCGTTGGCTGCTTTTGACTGCTAGAGATGTCCAATTTTAACCAACAAATTGTGTTATTTGCCACTTTTAATAGAATGTGTCAAAGTGGTGGCCCGGGGGCCAAATCTGGCCCGGCGCATCATTTTGTGGGGCCCGGGAAAGTAAATCATGAGTGCAGACTTTCTGATTTAGGATCAAATTAAAATGGAGATTATAGGTGTATATTAAATTTCCTGATTTTGACCCTATTCAATCAATAATTGTCATTTTTTAATCATTTTTTTCAGTTTTTTGTTTAAAAATCATTTTGTAAAATCTAAAAATATATTAAAAAAAATCTCAAATAAACATTGTTTTAGATCCCAGCTGACTTTTGGTGAGCGGACACACAGAATTAATGGCCAGCCAATCACAGGGCATGAGCAGATAACAACCAATCACAGCTAAGGGCAATTTAGAATGTCCAATCAGCCCACCACGCATGTTTTTGTTATGTAGGACTCAAACCATCAAGTACCAAAATAAATCCCACACAGGCCTGGAATAACATGCAATATCCACACAGATAGACCGACCTGGATTCGAACCCAGTACCCAGAACTGCGAGCCTAACTCACTAACCACTTTACCACCGCGCCACCCCTATCTTATTTTTTTCCCACAAATAAAATAATGTATCCCTCTTGGGGGGTACATCACTTGGCGAGGGGGGACCGAGACAAGCTTTCACGCTGTTAAAATTTTCAAAAAGGAGTCTTTTATAACGTGAGCACCACACAAAAGGATGTAATCAGTATAAAGATGGTGGTATAAAAGCCTCCTCCCCCCAAGCCCGCCTCCCCCGTTGTCTGTCATCTTCATCCGGCGTGCCGCGTTTAGCGAAACGAGTTCACCGAAAGGACAGCTCGGAGAAGCGTCCGCCCGCCGAGAACGCAAACAACCGTCGTCGACGGGACGCTAACGCCCGAGCCGAGAAAAGAAGAAGCGATTAAAGACGACCACGGCGGCGGCGGTGGCGGCGGCGTGCAGGAGGATCAGAGGCAAAGCGTCGTTGCATTTAAACGGCCTATTTCCCGCTTTCGTCCACCGCGTGTAGATTGGCTCCGGGAGCTAATTTACGGCGGCTAATGTAACACTAATGCATATGTGTCAAAGTGGCGGTCCGAGGGCCAAATCTGGCCCGCCGCATCATTTTGTGTGGCCCGGGAAAGTCAATTATGACTTTGTTTTAGGATCAAATTAAAATAAAGAGTACAAATGTATATTAAATGTCCTGATTTTAACCCTTTTAAATCAATATTTGTCATTATTTAATCAATTTTTCTGTGTTTTTGGTTCAAAAATCATTGTATACAATCTAAAAATATATTTAAAAAAGCTAAAATAAACATTGTTTTAGATCTATAAAAACATTAATATTCAGGGATTTTAATCCAGTTATTTTAATCAATTTATATATATTTTTTTGGTAAAATCTAAAAATATATTTAAAAAAAATCTGTTGACCAAACGTTCGGCGACCAAACGTCCGGGAAACCAAACGTCCGGGCGACCAAACATCCGGGCGACCAAACGTCCGGGCGACCAAACGTCCGGGCGACCAAACGTCCGGGCGACCAAACATCCGAGTACCTTTTGTCATACTAGTATTTTTATGGCATTTTCAAGAGAGAGGCGGAACTAACCAAGAGATCCTTTGGGACAGGGTCGGTCCACCGTCTCCCCCCTCAGAGTGGCGGGCCACTGCACCCCGCGTACTAGCTTGCTTTCGCAAACGTGGGGACCCTGCGAGGACGGTGGCGTCCAGCGGGTGACGGGCACGGTGGCCGTGATGGGTCGCAGGTCGGGGTGCTTGTTGATGGAACCCACGGGCCGTAGGGTGGGGGCCGCCGGACGGGCGGTGGTGGTGCCGGCGCTGGTGGCGGGGGGCCGAGGTGGGACGGTGGCGCTCGATTGGGTGCTGGTTAGAGGACCTGAAGACAAAAAAAGGGGAAATTATTCAAAGATATAACAGAATATAAAAAAACAAGCTCTTTTCATCGTCCAATCAGATTAGATTTGTTGATTTTGGGGCTTTTGTGGGTTAGTCCTTGTTGGATTTGGACCATTCGCATCTGGTGTCAAAGTGGCGGCCCAGGGGCCAAATCTGGTCCGCCGAATCATTTAGTGTGGCCCGGGAAGTCAATCATGAGTGCCGACTTTCTGTTTTTGGATCAAATTCAAATGAAGAGTATAGATTTACTGATTTTCACCCTTTTAAATTAATAACTGTCATTTTTAAATCTATTTTCTTCCGTTTTTAATTCAAAAAATTTGTCAAATCTAAAAATATATTAAAAAAAGCTAAAATAAACATTATTTTAGATCTATAAAAACCTAAATATTCAGGTCTTTTAATCCAGTTCTTATAATCCAATCAAAAAAATCTAAATATTGAACAAGAAATGACAACAAAAAACAGTAAGTGACCTAAGATGAGCAAGTGCTAACCTACGAACTTTGGCTCCTCCCATTTCAAACAGATTAGACTTCTATGGCTGTCAATGGCAGCCAATAAGTGAATATTTTAGTGGCTATATTTGATAGTGACACATTTTTATAACATTTACAAGCAAACACGACTTTAATGAATATTTCCCCGGCAACACTTTTACCTTTTTTTCTACCCATTTTCCCGAATGATTGATTAACAATCAATGTTCTCTAATATGTCCCTATTAAACTAATGATCTCTTTTGATTATATGTCGACAGCTCTTCTATTAAGCTTTTCATTCAATTAGCATTCAAAGCGCCTTCCAATTAGCATTCTGCCCGGCTCTAGCTCGGGCCGTTTTGATTGGCCGAGGCCTCAGAATAAACTCCCCGCCTCCATTCTCGTCAACATCTGCGCTAACAGGCCGCTTTCAAATCCCCAGCTGTTGTTGGCGTCGCCGTATGGCGTGAGACGTTATTTTAAATATGGCGTATGGAAAACAACAATGTTTTCTAAGCTTACAAAAGCGTGTATTTTTTTCAGTGTTTAATGTAAGGTTAGATTAAACTTATTTTTGAGTGTGTCTGCATCATAATCCAAGTTGATTTGAATTATTTTATGTTATGTTACGAGCACGTTGCCATGCAAAAAAGTCCTGCCACTCAAATCTGTCTAATTTTAATACTATTAAACACACTTTAGTACAATTAAAACAGTAGTTGTTTGTTACTTTGTTAATAGATGGCAAATTAGAACAAATAAAAATGTTTTTCTAATACAATATCCTGTTTTTGGTGTTTTTTTTGGAGGGTTGGAATGAATTAATTTGTTTTTAGTTCATTTTATGGGAAACGTTGATTTGAGTTACGAGTAAATTGACATGCGAGCTCAGTTTTGGAACGCATTAAGCTTGTATCTCGAGGTACCACAGTATTTCTATAATGATCTTTCACTTGTTATTTTCATAAGATTTTCATAAGATTTTAATAATATTTTTCTAATATTTTCCTAATATTTCCCCAATATTTCCCCAATATTTCCCCAATATTTTCCTAATATTTTCCTAATATTTTTCTAATATTTTCATAATATTTTCATAATATTGTCCTAATATTTCCCTAATATTTTCCTAATATTTTTCTAATATTTTCTTCATATTTTCCTAATATTTTCCTAATATTTTCCTAATATTTTCCTAATATTTTCCTTATATTTTCCTAATATTTTCATACAATTTTCATAATATTTTCATCCTATCAGGAGTCAGGATACAATTATGATTGGGTGCTTACTGTCCAATCATAAGCGGTGAGAACATGAATTAACATTAAACATTTATGCGTATATTATATCCATTTCGAAGTACCGCATTTTCTGGAGTATAAGTCGCACTTTTTTCCCCAAAAGTTTTTCGCCGTGGGCCGCCACCATCCTTGGCACGGCCTCAGAGACGTTTTTTTGGTGGTGCCGGAGCCAAATGAAGGTCTGGCGCAGATGCGGGCTGTCGGCTTTGATCGCTCAGGAATCCGCTATTGGCTTTTATCTGGGCGCTAAGTCTTGTTGTTAGCGATGGTGACTTCTCCCGTATATTTGATCAATTATTTACCAGCGCCAGATTCGCCGCCGCCGCCGCTTCTTCTCGGCAAGCTCCCCAGGGGAACAGGCGCTTTGAAGGAGCCCCCAAAAGTATTTGTAACCCTAATTATCGGCACACTGACTTTCTCAAGTGTCATTCGCCATTCTCTTTTCAACCACTAGGAAAAGTCATACTGTTTTTTTGAATGGGATATTATGTTTTTGTGCTGTTTGGCCAATCTACGCGGACAAGAAAGGGCGGCAGGAGGGATTTGACTGCTGTGGGCGGGGCTATATGTCAATTATATGTGGATTAAAAATTTCAAACGTTTTTTGGGGGTAGTAGTTTGGCATTTTTTAGTTGTTTTTGTAGTTTATGTAGTTTTTTTTGCATTTTAAGGGCGTTTTTATGCTTTTGAATAATTTTTAATTGATTTTTTATGATTGGTGGGACTGTCTATTTTCAGGAAAAAATGTCTTAAAGTTTAAATTGGATGGGGAAAAAATATGGATTAAAAAAGAAAAGATTTTGCAAAAAACAATAGTAGTTGGGTATGTTTGTTCTAGTATTAGTGTATTAAACTTCTAAAATAATATTTTTTACTATATCAAAATCTGATTATTAGTATTAGTATTGTGTGAAACCTCCAAAATAATCATTTCTACAAAATCCAAATCTGATTATTAGTATTAATAGTGTTTAACTTTCTAAAATAATAATTTCTCCAAATCCAACCCAATTTCACAGCCAATAAAGTACTTATTATCCATATTTTATCCAGTCTAAAAATCTATTTAATAATTCCCCCTGTCCTATTTTGACCCCAACTATTTCTACATCAAACTCCATCCACTATATTAAAAAAAAAAACTTAATTTGGCAATCAAACGTCATTAACCCTCAATTCCAAGCAAACTAAAACAAAATGACGTTCCCATTTCACAACATCACCACCTAAATATCCCGTTAACGTCAACATAACGACCTTACCCACATTAAATCTAACACGCTATAACATTTCCCGTCGCCGTCAAGAGCGGAAAGGTTTACTTTTATACGCCATGTCAACTTTTAACGGCCGCGTGTCACTTTCCGATGGATTTTACGGCTAATTTGCCACGCGTAAGATGGACGCTAACAGCTCTAGAGTGCTTTACGATAGGGAATTAAGACACTGTGCGCTAACCTGAGGTGGGATCTGGCGGTCCAAACTCTAGCGGGTAGCGTAGAACGTTGTAGTTGTTCCAGACGTAGAGCTGGTTATCCCGCGGGTTGTAATCCACCGAGGAAATGTACTGGTACGGGTTGGGGAAGGCGATGTGGACCGGTTCTTCGCGGCCATGGTTTGTGTTGTAGGCGTACATTAGCAAGTCGCCGCCCGCCTCGCTATCGTCGTCTTGGTACACCGAACGCACGGCGTAGAGGACGCCGCACGCCATGAAGGCGTTGGATGCCACGCGCTTGTCGAAGCTGGTTTCCCAGGTACCCTCGAAACGTAGCGTGTAAGGGTTCACCTGCAAAAAAATACAAAAAAACAGACAAAAATAGCTAAATTAGCATAGCATTCTTGAGGTATAACTCTGTATATATCCGTATATGTTGGAGTAATGTAGGTTAAACCATATGTATGGCTGGATTATTTTGGTAAGGGTCGCGGGGGTGCCGGAGCCAAGGGCCTGAATGGGATGCCAGCCAATCACGGAGGACATTGAGACAAATATTGGAACCCTGAAGTTTGAAGTGGGTATTATTAAGATTTTGAAATTATGGTCTTTAATTTTCAAGGTGGGTGGTACGGTGGATAAGTGGTTATCGCGTTGGCCTCACAGCTCTGGGGTCCCGGGTTCAAATCCAGGTTGGTCCTTCTGTGTAGAGTTTTCATGTGGGTTTTCAATGGGTATTCTGGTTTATGATTAACATTTCAAAGACATGTATGCTAGGCTAATTGGATGCTAATTTGGGCCTAGCTATGAGTGTAAGAGTGAATTGTTTTTTGTTTTATAGTCCACTGTGATTGGCTGGCCACCACTTCAGGCCCGAAATCAGCTGGGTTAGGCTCCAGCACCCCCTGCGATCCTAGTGAGGATAAAGCAGTTCAGAAAATGAGAAGTTATCAAGGTAAGGACAGCTGATTGGACATTATTGGTTGCCAGGATAGTGGAAAATAACATCATTTTTGCACATTATTAAAGAAAAATGCTTCTTTCTGATCCATTTACGAAATATTAATCAATATAAATTAATATTTACAATTTAAATTGTTTGTGCTTCTCATAATAACTACACAAAATAAAAATACACAAGTACATATCAATTAAAAACATTCTCAGACTAATTTTTATGTTGCAATTTGACACTAAAAAAACGTAGCTATCTGCTAACCACTTTAATCCTTTTTTTTAAATCTCACTTCATTTTTATTGCATTTAAATCTTTTTATGATGACTTATTTATGTGTGCACTTTATGGCAAAAGCTTTAAATCTCATTGTCCTTGTATAATGACAATAAAAAAACTGGAAATTCAATCTGGCAACGTATTGCTGAGAGTCTATCAAGTTTAAAAATACACTGCCATACATTGTCATTTCTAACTTGCTGTCATTTTACAAGAAACACAATAAAATTCAAACATATCTCGGCGGAACGACGACGGCGGCTGCACGACGACGGCGTCTATTGATCGACGTTTGCTGATTAATTTCCGCCCGTAAATGTCGGCATCAAAGCGGTGCGTATTTTCAAAGGTATTAAAACTTCACGTGGGCCGCCATTGCGTTTTTGTTGGCGTTTAATGTGGCGTCGAGGAGCGCCGGGACCAACGTGACGAACAATCAAAGTCGGAGAAAAGCAAACAATTCCTTGATGAATAACGCCGTGCTAGTTTTCACATTCAAATCGGAAGTAGGAGCTCATAAATAACAAAAAAATGTGGAATTCATTCATGTTAACACGCTTATGAGCACAAAAATTACAGCGGAATAAAATAATCATTTGAGTTGTCGTGTTGGAGAAAAAATGACAAACTTTTATACTTATTTGTTGGAGATAGACGTCCAATCTATTTTTACTGTGGGGAGGGGGGTAGTAATTGTTTGATTGGGAAGTTGGTTTGGACGTTTGGTAGCGAAGGACAATTCGCCAATGATAACTTTTATAATTTATTCCGTTTTTTGGGGGTTTTTGATGATGTAGTTTGGCTTTTTTGTTGTTTTTGTAGGGTTTATTTAAGTTTTTTTGCATTTTAAAGCCGTTTTTTGCTTTTAAAATTATTTTTATTCGATTTTTTTTTGGTTGTGGGACCGTCTATTTTCAGGAAAAAAATTGTCTTAAAGCTTTTTATTAAAATTAGGATAAAAAAAATAAGATTTTTCAAAATAAACTAAGAATTTTGGAAAGTCCAATTTATGCGCATATAAGCCGCACCCTTACTTCATTTTTTAGCTACAAATACGCCATATTTTTGAGAAAAAAACAGAAGTCAACGACTTAAATAAGTAAGGGATTGCAAAAAAATAACAAAATCAATCAAAAAAAATTATAATCGGTAAATAATATCATTAAATAATCACTAAAAAATGAATAAGTAGTCAAAATAATACAGAAAAAGTAGTAGTATCCTACCTGGCTGACCACCAGGCGGCCATTGTTGGACTCTGTGGCGTAGATGACCCACAGGCCGTTTTCGTCCACGGCTAGGTCGATGTCCGACTTACCGCCCCAACGGTACGGCGATGTGTCGTGGTAGTTAGCGTTGGTGATGATAGCCTCGCCGCTTTTAATGCGGGTGCGCAAGTCGTACTTGACGATATTCCGTGTGCGTTCCTTGTTGTAAAAGACGGCGCCGTCGTACACCACGAAGCCCGTGCCGTCCACTCGGTTGGGTAACCTGCGGAGAGAGGCGGAGCCAACGGGGGCGGATCAGCGACACGACGGGAAACCCGCGGCGGGGAAATAAAGAAGACTCGGTGGGATGTCAAGCAATTAGGAGCACATCAGAGACTGTAAGTTCCTGAGCGGAACAAGTTTGGGGAACTTTGCTTCACTGGGTATTGTAAAAAAATGGGATTATTAGAGGATTTTAGAGGGAAAAAAATGGGAGTCTTTCATTCAAGGGGATAAAAAATAGAGTGAGTTACATCTCGTTATCATTGCAGTGCCCTGAAACGATGAGTATTACCCTCTTGTGTGATGCTCAAACTGCGCGTCAGGTTAGAGTTTTTAAAGTACCGGAATACTTCTACACATGAATGCCTCTAGGCTAAAGATACGAAAAAGATCCAAGTTACAAAATCCCCCAAAAAAGTAAATGCTGTTTCCTTATCCATTATTTTGTTTTGAATTCCCCTTATTAAGCGATTAAAAATGCAATGTGACACACACATACATAGGGCGCACGTAAAAGTCTAAAATGTACTACAAAGTAGACGGCTTTCAGCCCTTGTAAATTTAGTTATTAGTTATAAAGGATGAAGCTTTTGTATAGTTGTTCACTGTATACGGCAAATTGAAACAAGTGTATATGTATATGTACTATATGTATATATATATATATATATATATATATATATATATATATATATATATATATATATATATATATATATATATATATATATATATATATATATATATATATATATATATATATATATATATATATATATATATATATACACACATATACACACATGTACACACATGTACACAAATGTACGCACATGTACTTACATGTACACATACCTACATACATACCTATATACCTACATATCTACATGTACACATATATACATACATACCTATATACCTACATACCTATATACATATATACATATATACCTATATACCTATATACCTATGTACCTATAAACATATACATATATATATATATATACATATATACATATATACATATATACATATATATATATACATATATACATATATATATACATACACATATACATACATATACATGTACATGTACATGTGTATCTATTTCTGTGTCTGTATTCTCACCCTGTTGCTACTGTGACAATGAACTTTCCCAAATACGCAATAAATAAAGTTATCCAATCCAATCTAAAGTGGCAGTCTAAACAAAGGCACTCACTTATAGGTGGTGGTAGCCCGGCTCTGTCTGAAATCCTCCCAGGACGCGTACTCAAAGAGCATGTCGGTCCGGTACGGCGTCCATGGCATGACGTAGAGGCGATCTCCGGACTGGAGCGGGTCTTTACACCAGGCCCCCGCCTGATGCTCCGCCTCCTGCAAAGAGCTGGGCGCCAGCACTCGCACCAGCGTCCCCGGGCACACAAAAACTGCAAAAAAAATGGACGTACAATGACGCATTTTGTCATGGATTCAAAAGTTACGGCGGACAGGCGGTTTGGGTGGGGGGAGGGGGGGTGCCGGACCGGGGGGAGTCAAACCCAGTAAAAAAAAAAACATGGGCGTCGATAAAAGTGAGTCGGGAATTGAAAATAAGGACACAAAGGATAACGTGATAATGGGCAGAAGCAGAGTGAGATGAGATGCATTATCAGCTCATTTGTAGGACACGGGCGTCGTACTCGCGGCGGATTTGATAAATGGGGAGCTTCCCGCCTAGTTTGACTCTCCTATCGCATTCATCACGGCCTACTTTTGGTTTTTTTTGGGGGTTTTTTTTCTTCACGTTGCGCCATTTTAACTCAAAGGCGTCAAGAAAAAACAGTCAACTGGTTTTATGAAAAGCCGTTTTGGCCGTGAGCCCAGATTGAACACCGCCAAAAAGTTGGGAAGGTCGCCCAAATACATGATCTGGATGGCGTCTTGGTTTTTGGAAGGGTGGGGGGGTTTTGTATGGGTTCCAAAAAAGGGGGCAGACTTTGAGGGAATACCTGGATCCTGAATTAGTAGTTGACAGTTTTTGGGTGAAAAACGGATTTAGGAAAGACCGAAATAGACTTTTTGGGGGAAAAAAACGGGCCGTTTACTCGCTACATTATTAGGTCAGTGTTAACTAATGTAAGGATAGTTAATTGTCTTTTTGTGTTCAAGATATATTGAGAATAAAGTAGAATTTTGTTTAATGCTTTGAATTTGGTTGCTTAGGTTGAAGTATGTTTTTTTTCACCAAAATTTTTCCTCAGAAATTTTAGTAGTATTATTGGGGCTAAAATAAAAAATCAAGGTTTATTTATTCAGAGGTTATTTTGAGCATGTCAATGTTGCTAAAAATGTAGCATTGGATCATTTGTACAGAATTTCGATCGTGGTTAAATGCGGGAAAATCTGTCAGTCTCCGTCCCTGAAGGCAAAAAACTGGTTTGAACTAGCGCCCGTGATGAATTATTGGACTTGAAGGTGGCCGTTTGTACTTCTTCCGGGAACAAAAGGCTATATATTTTCAAGTAGTAAAAGCCAGGTGGCAAGGGAGGAAAAGCAGTACTGCAGAAGGGGGCTACTACTCAGATAACTACATATTATACACCCTAACCTATTTTTTTCCATTAGTTTCTCCCACAACATTACATTTTTGGTTCATATTATTTCATTGATGATTATTATGGGCCATTAGGGTTAGTCTATTTCCTTGTCCTAAACATTGAATATTTTTTTTAAAAAAGACAAAAAAATATTTAACCCTAAAATGGCAAAAAATTATAATAATAAAACTTAAAAATGCAATATTGCACATATTTACTTACATAGGGCGCACTTAAAAGTCAGAAATTTGTGGATGGAGGGTCCAAATATTAAATTTAATGTTCTGTAGATGAGGCTGACAGATTAACTGTTTGGGTACATTGCTTGCTGATGCGCTATAGTTATATAGTGAGTATATAGCATGACAAAATTAGCACGAGACAATCCGGATTAGAGCCAAAATGGGTAAAACCAGATCAGTTTTGCAAAAAAAAGTACTTGTAAAATAAATCCTGTACAAAAATCTGCAAAATTTTCAAAAAAAACCTATTAAATATGGTTGCCAGGTATGCATAAAAACACAAATGTGTCATTCTTTTGCAATAACCCTTCCCTTTCTAGCCCTACATTTAAAAAAAACCAATCATTTTCACCCAAAAATGTTGTCATCAGAACATGCCTACTATACTAAAGCCCGTGTTTTTTTTTTTTTTTTTTTTTAACCTGACACTCCTTCCGTACATAATATAGCGTGTAAAGTGACTTAAAGTGAACTCAAAACAGCATTCCATTAGATCGGGGAAGAATTACACTTTGCCAAGAGAGCTTTTACGATGCTCCACGCCCGCCAAAATCAGTCCATTACTTCACCTGACCCGTCCAATACCCTCGTCCTAAATTACACGCCGCAATAAAATGAGTAACCTAAAAAAAAGGGGGTGCCGTAGTCACATTTTCCCATCTTTCCCACCAAAAAAAGCCAAATTATTCTCTACGATGTGCTTATTTGTCATCTTATCATACATGGAGCTATTATGGCGCTGGGTATTAAGTAACAGGCATTAGGAATTAAACATAAATCTTCAGATTAGGTATTATGCAGGTCTGAATTAGAGCAGGTTAGCCAGAGGAAAAGACGGTAGGATTAACACCAGGCGCTCAGATTAAATCGATTTATTCGGCTTGGGAGTGGAAATCGTGTTGTTTGTGACGGAAAGCACTTATTTAGCCTGCAAACTAGCCAGATGGCAAATGAAACTTACCTTATCGAGGATTATAAAAGACAGGAAATGTGTAATAGCACCCCTCGCAATCGTTTTGGAACGTGGTCATTAGCGGAGAAGGGAAAATGCGGCGGTAATAATTGACTATTCATCTCCATAATGCTTTCTGGTAGACGCTTGGTCAGATAGCGACTTGTCAATAGTCGAATGAGAAATATGGTTTTAGTAAGAGAGATTTGAAAGTCCCCAGAGTGTAATGGAGTCATTTTTTAAATGAATTGTAAAACAATTAAAAGGTGAGCTACCTTAAGGCTAAATTTAGGATTTTTAATATTGCATCCCTGTTGTTGATGGTGTGTAAACAAACATGGCGGCTTTAAAATACGTTTTTTTGCATGTTTTGTTCATCAATTTTGATTTTTACAAGACCTACATCCATTTATATATGAATAAAAACCTATATTTTTAATTAAAGGTTTTACTAATACATCCTACTACAACATTTTAATCCAGTGTATATTTATACTTTTATTTTTATTTCTTTTAAAACATTAAAAGTTCAACTAAATCCAAATTTCTGTCCTTCAAGAACCTTTTTTAAGTATTGCCAGACATCAAAACACTATTAAAATTGATATTTTCTCATTTTCTGAACCACTTTATCCTTACAAGGTTCGCAGGGGGTGCTGGAGCCTATCCCAACTGACTCCAGATGGGTGACAATCAATCACAGGGCATAAGGAGACAGAAACCAATCATAGCTCGGCCCAATTTAGCATACAATTAGCCTAGCATGCATGTTTTGGGAATGTGGAAGAAAACTGGAGTACCCAGAGAAAACCCACACAAACATGGAAACTCCACACAGGTGGACCGACCTGGATTTGAACCCAGGTGGGTGTATTTTTTGGAATGTGGAAGACCTTAAGTGGGTATTTGCTTTAGCGCGGTTGGCTATCTGACCTACTGCGGAGTTCCTGTTGCTTTAATTGAATCCTGCACCTGTTACTGGCAGATAAGGCCTTGAACCAGCAGGGGGCAGAAGGGAGAATCGAGTTGCATGCCGAAAAGTTAATGGGTCTGAAAGGTGGTATGACGGCGTGCTGGTTGCAAAACGTTGTCCAATCAGGGTGCTTTATTTTGTGTAGTTTATGTTTTAGGGGCCATTGAGGGTGGGGGATGTCCAATTTTTTTAGTGGAAAAGTTGGCAGCAAATTATCCGACGGAGTTTGACTTGAAATACAAAAAAAAAAAAAAATTGACAAATATTTTTTGCATAAATAAGACGTAAAATTGCATATTTTGGAGATGCTAAACTATGCTAAAGCTAAATTTTAAGATTTTAGGAGATTTTTTGGGGGAATTTGGTTTGGAATCAGGAAAAACAAAACAAACAAAATTATGTAACATGGCAAATTGTCACAAAAAATTGTACCAAAAATTGTAAAATTATAATAAATGTTAGTTTTACTCTCACAGTGCACTTTTTATCCTATTATTGTTCAAAAAGTTCTCTAAAAAAATCATAATAAAGCCCACTAAAAGGTAAATACACACCAAAAACATCACTTGAAAATAATAATCATTTAAAAAAATGAATAATCATACTTATACATACATATTTAATTGAATAAAAGTGACTAAAACTCATTTTTCCTGATAATACTTCCTAAAAGTACTTAGCATTTTTCTTCTCGCAATTCCAGCTGTCAAAAATAGCCTAATAACTGCAATAAACTGTTTTAAAACACTATTTTGTTGAATTTTCCTCATATTTGACACATAATGCTTATCAAATTTACGCGGGTAAAACATCTGCTTGGAGCCCCGGAGTGTGTTCTGCATAATGGGAAAAAAAGAAAGACAGAGAGAAAGTGGAATAAGAAGTAATAAGCGGGTTATTTCCTGTAAAATAAGAACTTAAGAGTTAAGTTAACCTGCTGAAGATGAAAATAAAAGTGAGAAGAAAAGAGTCTCCTGGCTTCCCTTTCATATTACAAGAGGGTCAAGTCAATAGAATGAAAAGAGGAAAGTAGTAGTGTGCACGCACGGAGGGACGCAGGGACGGATGGACGCAAACAAACAAGCTTTTTGGACACCCACGTACGCCGCTACGCAAACACTTTGGAGACAGAAAGAGAAGGCAAGTGTCAAACTGGAGCCACGATCAAGTCAAATATGTCCACCAGGGAGAATATGCTTTCTGGAGAGCGCTGCTTAAACACGATTTTTGAAAAGAAAAATATGGCTACGTTCACTTGGCAGAAAAAATAGGGTTGGACATACTGTATATGGTCTAGTTTTGGTATCATTTTAAATGGCTATATTTACACACACATATATATGCATAGTGTATTGGCCCGAATATAAGACGACCCCAATTTTTCAAGACTCAAGTTTGAATAAAATTCTATTTTTATATGGATATGGGCAAGTGTTGTCATTATTTTAAATGGCTATATATATACATATATACATACTAACTGTAATAGCCCCGAATATAAGACGACCCCTATTTTTCAAGACACAAGTTTGAATAAAATTCTATTTTTAAATGGATATGGTCTAATTTTGTAATTATTTTAAATGGTTATATATACATATATACATACTGACTGTATTGGCCCCGAATATAAGACGACCCTATTTTTTAAGACTCAACTTTGAAAAAAAATCTATTTTTATACAGAAAATAATGATTACGACTTACTTTTTTTCCTCCCAAGTTTCAAGTTTAAAACAATACTTTTTGAACACCAATTAAATTATATACGTAAAATAATGATTACAAAGCTATTTTTTTCTCATTCAAATCATGCAAAAACAGTCTATCACATCTTAAAATCTGAATATTTAAATATGTTAAGTAAAGTGCAATCATATTTCTAAATAAATGGCTTCCCCTTTTTGAAATGCAAATGAAATTGAAATAACTGCATTAACCATCTAAGTGATCCGCATTTTCTTGAACCATATCTGGCGCCATCTAGCGTTTTGTATGTCTATAATATCTACACCCCGAGTGTAAGACGACCAACACTTTTTTAGAGACTAATTCCGATGCAAAAAACACCGTCTTATACTCCGGCCAATACATAATATAAAAATACACTCCAGTTATGGAGCCCATGAACACTAAATTGATTAAAAAAATAGTATTTAAAGGTGTGCACTATTTAGGGATAAAACACCCGCGTTACAAACAAACTAACCCAATAAATCCTTAGAGGTTTTTGCCATGGGACAAATAAAAAAGCGGGTGGATGCTATCCTGATGGCGCACATAAACCCAACATCTTTTCCAGGTTATTTTCTGATTCAGGTTGTAAACTAACATAAGAAAGGGGTGCCATTTTCATTTGGTTACATTCTTAATGATCACATTTCCTCATTTTCTTCAATTAAATGCAAGAGAGGACCATCTAATGTGTTTAATTAAAAAAAAAAGATGGCCAAAATGAACAATCCCGGTGTTTATTAAGGGACAAAAGCGGCATTTGTGCTGCTAAATGAACGCGAGGGTTACGATGGCCTTTTGGAAAATGTCAAAACGCTCCTTCACACTCACGTGATCGCGCCGAGGGTCCCACCTAATGGGTCTGGCAACCCGGCGTCGCTATGGCAACGTATCTCACAATGGCCGCGTCTTGTCGTTCATTTTTTATAAATCGCAGTTTGTTGTTTACATGGCGAGGGGGGAAAAATACGGGTACGTGGGACTGGATCTTAAAAAGTCGTCGACTTGCGACGTCGCGGCTTGATGACACGTTAACCGATAATCGCTATCGATTGGTTGTCGGAGTGGGGGCGGGTCTGGAATGTGAAATTAAAGCACGGAAAATAGCTTTTTTTGTGTTATTTTGGAGAAAGGAAGGTTTTTTGTGCATAAAAATGGCCATCGGCGTTGAGGGGAAAAATAGGCGAGTTGTTAAAGTAAAGTAGAAAAAACGATTTGCCAAGTAGAAAGGGAAAAGTAGAAAATATATGTCAAAAGTGGATAGTGGAGGTACAATAATAGAAATATGACATAGGGCGGAATAACACGTCATTTTTGGAAAGTATGTAGTCAAGGAGATTGGCCCCCTTTAGGATTTAAATAGTAGTGCAGAGATGGTTTTAAAATGTTAAATAATCTTAAGTAGACACCATAAAATCATTATTATTTTTAAAAAAATACTGTTATGGCTATTCTTGGAACGTATTGCCCTCTGTTAGACAAGTACAGTAATCCCTCGATTATCACGACTTCACTTATCGCTAGTTCACTATTTAGCAATTTTACCCACTATTAATTATCATAAATAAAAATGTTAAGTTTATATGCAAATTCACAATTTTGCATTATTTTCCTCTATTCCTTATCATCAATAAAAATGTAAAGTTTATATGCAAATTCACAATTTTGCATTTTTCCCCTCTATTAATTAACATAGATAACATTTAAGTTTCTATGCGAATTAATTATTTCGCAATATTTTCTTGCTATTTGTTATCATACATAAAAAATTCTAAATTTAAATTCACTATTTAACAATTTTTTCCCACTATTAATTATCATAAATAAAAAAAATAAGTTTATATGCAAATTCACTCCCACTATTACTTATCAAAAATAAAAAATTTAAGTTCATAAAAATATGAAAATTCGAACTAAAACTCGTTAGCCACTCTTGCTACTAGCACAGGAAAAAAACAAGTTATTTTAAAATGACCCTACTTTGCAATTTCTATATAATTACCGCCATGTTTACTCAACTGCACTATTCGAGGGAATACCATATTCCTGCAAATGTCCTTTTCTTTTAAATCTATATAAAAAGCCAATTTCATTCGTCCAATTTCTGTCCTCTTTTCTAATCAGTATCATGTTCAAGTTTAAGACGGCGTCTTTGACCCTACGGGACGACCGCTGATGGGAACTCTTGGCGAGCCCTGAAGAGCGGCGAGCTCCTTCTTTCTTTGTGGAACGAACGCCTCTCGTGATTGAGGCTGATTGGGGCTCTTCAAGGAAGCCCGGCACGGCATCACGAGGACCCTGAAGCACCCCCCCTCGCCCTCACGAAACGGTGTGCCCACGGGGGGAAAGAGGACGGCTCGAAAAGGCAAAAAAAGATGGCGGTGAGACACTGTAGGAAGAAGAAAGATGGCGACCGGGGGTCCTAATTTACATAGTTTTTGAGAGATAAACCCATGTAGGAAAAGTGGAAAGATTCATAACACTGGTTAACAACACATTTTCAAATCTGCACTGATTTTTTTCAGGTAAAATATGGAAATATGGCCATTTTATTCCAATGAATTCTATTGTAAAATTAGCTATGTAAAATCGTAAAAAATGTAGTGTAATTTTTGGAACAGAAGCCAAAATTATTAGCCAAAATGTTATTGTGTGACAGATTTTTTTATTTGGGTTGTTGTCCAGTGTCATGGAGAATGATTGTGAACCTGGAAATGGATTACCGTATTTTCCGGACTATAAGTCACATTTTTTAAATTCTTTTTTATGTAGTTTGTGGTGCGACTTATGTGTGAAATTCTTAACAGAATATTATATAATTTCCCAAGTTATTTTTACACTATTTAGGGTTGTTGGCAGTCAGTGTAGTTTTTTTTTTTATAGCTTTTTAAAGCTTTTTTGTAGTTTTTTGTTGCAATTCTTCAAGGCAAACCTGTAGAATCGCCCCCAACTTATAAAAAACATCCTAAAATTAGCTTAACAATGACATATTAAAACATATTCAGCCTATTGTTGCCTCTATTCTTAATTTAATGTTATTTTAAATGTCTTTCAATGACATGACTGTCTTTTATTTTAGATTCTACCCAAAAAAATTGCCCTAAAAATGCCAATTCTACTCCAGTGTACATTTTCCCATCTTTCATGGTGCATTTTTTTGGGCTAGTCTGATTTACTTGCGCCTTATAATCCGGAAAATACGGTACGTGTCATCTGGACAAAGACTTTTTGATAGAAAAAAATCCTTGTGTGTGTGAGAGCTGGCCGATGAGATGATACGGTGAAGTTGTATCAGTTTAGACACGGAAAGAAATGAGCGGCTTATCTCTCATTGGAGGGCTTTTAGAAAGGGGGAGGGGCTTAGAGTGTGTCTTTGAGTGTGTGTATTTCAGCCTGGTGTCATCACATGGACATCTAGAAGGATTTTAAGAGGTTTTTTTGTTATAAACGAGAGACAAAAGACAAGAAAGGGGGTAGAGGGGGGGTCTTGGATATCATGAGCACGCAACGCAACACAAGGTGCCGGGTTAGAGGACTGGGGGGAGGGGTTATGGAGGAAGGGGGCGGGGCGAGCTGTGGTTTTTATGTTCGTTACCTTTTTGATCCACTTCTATTCAAGCGTCGGAAAAAAGAGGGAGACGGGTAGAGAGATAAAAAAGACAGACGAGGGAGGGAAGGGGGGGAGATAAGATTTTGGTGGGGGGAGGGGGGGGAGGACAACCAAAAAAGGGGGAACAAAAAAAGAGAGATTAAATAAAAGGCTGGTTTTTCTCTAGTCTGATTTATGTTATTGAGCTAGCTTGGAAATTCACTTCATGGAAAATCAGTAGAAACCCCGCCCACATTCTCGACCCGACCTCCGCCCCCTCTGCTTTGGCCACACCCCTTTCCTGAGGTAGACCTGCTGTAGGGAGGAAACAAGATGGTAGTGGGCGTGGCTCCTCTTCAGCTGGAAAGGAAGAGAAGGATGGAGATGCCATAGTAGGCAGAGAAAGGGTTAAATAAAAGATTATGGATTATTAAATTAAGAAAAGATGGTGGAAAGATGGGTTTGTTTTGTTTTGTGTTTGGTGGATGATCGTGGCGGGGGTGCCGGAGCCTAGTGTGAAACTATGGGTAGTTTAAGATGGTAGTTAAGTGTGTTTTTTCAATAAAATGAGAAATGTTTTCATATTTTAATGAAATAAATACAAATGATGCATAATTTACAATTTTGATATTGATTTATAATGTATTTTTTGTGGGTTTGTCAATATATGTAAATTGAATATTTTTAAAGCAAGGAAGTTTATAGACAAACTAAAAAATGATGGCACACAATTAATTAATCAATTAAAAAGTTGCTGTACGCAATGATTGAATAAATGAATAAGAAAAATTATAATACAAAAATAATAAATCAACAATTTATGTTAAACGCAGTCATGAAATCAAAATGATTTCATGTTTTATTTAGTAATTTCCCATCAATGCAAATAAGAATTTTTAAATGTCTTATTATCAATCAAAAGTCATTTGACTAATACCGCATATGTTATTATTTTTAACAAATTATTATTGACTTAAACACTTATTTTGATTTTGTATGAACATAAAATAAATAAAAGATGACGGCGGTGGTCCAAACAACGGTTTGTGGGCCAAACGGATTGGATGTCTATCACTTGTATTATCTTTAAAAAATCTAAAATGTAATTTTTTACATATTTTTTTTTGTCTGACAAATGCGGCTTATATGCGAGTAAATACAGTCCTAAAAATTTTAGTCTAAATTTAATTTGTGCGCATATAAGCAGTACCTTCAATTCAGCCATATTTTTTTGGTCCAAAAATGCGGCTTATATGCGAGTAAATACAGTACTAAAAATTCAAGTCTAAATTGATTTTTTTGCGCATATTGTTTAACAAATGCGGCTATATATGCGAGTAAAAACAGTAATACAAATTCTAATCTAACTTAGATTTGAAGTAGTATTCTACTTTTACCATTTAAGAGGCGGAGTCTCCTAAAAAGCAAATTTCAAAGCATTTGACGGCAACTCAGATCCAAAATGGCGCCTTGTGTGTGTCAAAGACATCATTTTACCAAGAGGTGCTCAAAAAGGAAGTGTCGAACAAAAAGGAGGACACGCTTTAATCCCCAGTTGACGGGAATAAAGTCGACCTTGACAAAAGTCAAGCAAAAAATATGAGAGGAGGAAACTCGGCAGGGGAGTCAAACAAAAAAAAATGTCTTGATCTGGACCGTCTTGGATCTAAAAAAAATAGAGGCTGTTCCCAGATCAGATCTTTTTTTCATGATCCGCCCAGATCAAACCGGACAATGAAGCGGCGGGAAGATGTCGTACGACGCCCGCAGGGGTGAATAGCCGGGATTTGGACCTTTTTGAACCTTTTTTTGGGAGCTCCGGCACCCTTTATTTGCATTGAAAAAAACGCTAGGTGAAAATCTTCTGATTTAAAACTATGTTAATGTTATAAAGTCGTTCTTATTAAAGTTTTATGAACAGAAATTAGGAACCAAAACAGATTTATGTTAAAAATATTTAATGCAAAGTTTATATAACTTTATTTTAATTTGTTTCTATGAGCACTGGGCGGAGCTTTGCATTTTTTCCAGTTTTTTTGTTATTTTTTATTATTAATTTGTTTGTTTGTTATTATTTTGCATTTATTTATGTTTTTAAAATGTTATTATACTTGTATGATGATATTAAAATGTTCCAATATGAATTATTATGACTTAAAAAAAATCACATTTTTCTCAAATTTTTGAACAAAATAGACGTCCAATTTGTTTTTTTTTTTGGAGATTAAAATTTTCAGTCCAAATATTTGAGAACTGCGATTAAAATCATTGTGGATGACGGACGGCTCGCATTGGAATGATTTGGGATCGTGTCATGACGACGAAATCGTGCCAAAAAATGAGAAAATAATGAAAGAGCTGCAAAAAAGAGAAGAAAAAATGGAAGTTTTTTGGTCCACTTGATTTGTCGTCGTGTCGGTCAACCTGGGGGAAAAAGAAAAGGAAAAACAGAAAAAAAGAGGGAGAGAGAGAAAGCGAATCAGCAGGCGAACCTGAGGACAAACGGCGCCGAGAGGTGACGCCAAGTCTTTGAGGGGGAGGGGCTTGTCGGTTTAAGGCCAGCTGGGTCGGCGGCGTGATTGCTCGGCGCTTTTTTTGAGAAAGTTGCCCTTGGCCCCTTTCGCCTTAGTTGCTCTGCTCAAAGCTTTCCAGAAGCCAATCGACGACTGCCAATTTAATGGAAAATGAATGGTCGCCGTCACGCGTCCTCTCCAGGTTTTTCAGAAAAAGTGTTTTATGGATGGAAATGTCTTATGGAAAATGACTTTTTTTTAGTTTAAGGGCTGTTTTTTTGTTTTTGTATTTTTAATCAAGCTGGAAAAGTAATTTTTAATTTTTTTAGTCATTTTTTTGCTAATAACTAGTCATTGGTTAATGAAAAATGAAGTTAATTTGACAGGTTTTAAGTTTGTTTACTATTTAAAGTCCATTAACTTTATGTTTACTGCTTAATTTCAATAGAGTTGAATTGAAATTAAATTTATTTTTTTAAGTCAAAATGACTTGTTTTTCCAAATATATTGCTTATTTTTAATCAAAAAACGACTAAAAATGCATTATAGAATGTTAATTTTTTTGTCTTTTTTGGAATTTAAAAAACAAGAACAATGTCTCTCTTTTAATGAAAAAAAATATCAAAAATAAATTAACAAAAAAAATAAAAACGTAAGTCACAGCCTAGACAAACTATAAAAAAAGTGCGACTTATAGTCCAGAATATACGATACTATCTTTTAATGATCTTTCTCAAAGTAAAAAAAAAAATCAATAAAAAACAATGGACCCCAACTGTAGTAAGACAATATTAAATGTGTACAAGACAATCATTTTTTTGGAGGCCAAATCCTTTTGAGTGAAACAGCGTTTGCAGTAATTGGGCATACGACACAGCTGGTGTTGTCACAGCCGTGGCCGCCTCGCCAAACAAGCGCATCCTGTCAAGGGTGATTGCGTAAAGCGTGCGTGTCATTTCCTGCTGTCAAATCCCTCTTTCAGGTGACTAATAACACCACCTCGCCGACGTGACTCACGCAAACCAAACACACAAAAAGGCGGGGCTAAGAGGAGAGGGGGAGGGGCTTACAAGCGGGCCAATCAATTATCACATTATCTGGCATTAGGTCAATTTTGTCAAGTTGAATTTATGCATATATAAGCCTTACCTTTGATTTTTTTTGCGATAAACAAGGCATATATGCAAGAAAATATCATAATTTACATTTTTAGGTCTTAAATTATTAGTTTTAATTGGGTTTGCTTTGTAAATTAGTTCTTTTTGTTGTTGTTTTTAAACTTTTACACACCAAAAAATGCACTACTACGATTTTTGACCCTAAAACGGATAGTTTTAACGTCAACAAAGGGGTTTACGAGGGTGCTGGAGAGGAGCGTGATAGCATTTCAACTTTCCTGAGTATAAAAAACAAATAAAATGGCGTATTTTGCTCTAGAAAGCAGTGAGCAGAGGAATTAAAGATGAAGAATAAGAAGTGTTTGAAAATCCCTGAGTGTCTTTGAGCGTCCATCTTTGTTTGCCACCTGCAAAGGGGAGGGGCTAATTAAATAGAGGCGAACCCTGAAAAAAAATGGCGAGGGAAGCCGGTTAGCGGTTAGCTTGGTTGGTTGACACCTAAGGAAAGAAAACAAAACAACAACAAAGTCACCACAAATAGACAAAGAAGAAGAAGAAAGCCCAACCCACTTTAATAACAACACACATCTGCGCCACAGGCTCCGCCCCCTGTGGGCGGGGTGACGCTGTGTGGATCGATGAGAGTAATAACGGCAAAGAGGAAGAAAGTAGAAGAAAAAAAAAAGAAAAAGTCAACGTTTGTGTGTTTGTGTGCGTTGCCGTGGCGACCTTAAGTCAAGATTGGTTAAATTTGGTGGGGTGGTTTTTGTGGGGGTTTATTTTAAGACAAAATTGAAAAAATACCATCTAATATGGTCCATACACAAAGCTAAAATTCAGCTACCATTCTGTCGCAATTCTTGGTGTTACCACTAGAGGGAGCTTAGACGAAAAATACATTTTTTTACCCGATTAGCATACGCGTTAGCTCTTACGGACTAGCAAATGTGTACAATCCACGAAATGGCCCATAGGACTTTCAACGCAACACGGATTAATTAAATTCTTGCAAAAAAATGGCAGAGTACTCACTGTAGGGGACGCACTCGTACTGGATCTCCAAATATTTGTAAGTCCCGGGGCACGGGTCCGGGAAGACGTCGGACCCGGCCACCACTACGCACTGGGTGCGGTTGTTACATCTGCAAAGAAAATATGACATGAAAATGGCGTACATTATACTTGTGTGTGTCAAAGTGGTGGCCCGGGGGCCAAATCTGGCCCGCCGCATCATTTTGTGTGGCCCGGCAAAGTCATTCATCACGATTTTCTGTTTTAGGGTTTAATTAAAATGAAGAGTATAGATGTATATTAAATTTTCTGATTTTCCCGCTTTTAAATCAATAATTGTCATTTTTTAATCATTTTTTTTTAGGTTTTTTTTCAAAAATTATTTTGAAAAAATCTAAAAATATTTAAAAAAGCTAAAATAAACATTGTTTTAGATCTATAACAACTTGCTTGGTGTATGTAATTGTAGCGACGCGCCGTTAGCATTCTCGCTAAGGATTATTTTGGTGGGTGACTAATGGCGGCTTATTTTTGGGATGAGTCGACTCATCAATGAGCTAAAAATACGCATGGTTACTCAAAACAAAGCGCCGAGATGAGTGGGATTGTTAATAATATGCCAGTGCTTCTAAATGGATGTTTTCTCAAAATACGAGTAGAGTATTTTCAAATATCTCATTTTGATTCATTGTAAAGATAATTATCTGTTTTTATAAGACATAAAGGAATTTAAAAAACTAAAATAATAAAGATGAGAATATATATTTCCTTTTTAAAAATGAATTAATGCAATTCCCCTCTGTTTATGTTCCTGTTGCAATTTAATTTTTTTTTAAACATTAAAATTAAAGTTTAAAAAAACACTACATTGAAATATTAATAGCTGTTATTAGTATTGTATTTTTAAAAAATATTTCTTTATATTTTTATAAATATTGTATAAATTAATCTAATTTTAATGCAACCGAAAGTGATACATTTAAAATGAATAAAAATACGATTTTAGAGTATTTATATTTTTTGATTTTTATAATGTATATATATGAATAAAATGTTAATACAAACATAAGTGATGCAATTAAAAAGAATAAAAAATAGATTTCAGTGTATTTAAATAAAGTTTTAAGGACCTCAAAATCAAAATCTTTACAATAGTTTTGATTTTTTTTTTGGCAAAAACAAAGATGTACGGACCTTTGCGACATGATTTTGACGGCGTCAGGCAAGTAACACTGCACATTCTCCATCTGGAAGGGATCGGCGTCGCAGATCTTGTCGTCGGTGCGCCCGTAGTTGGCCGTCTCGATCATGATGACGTCGCTCCCCGGGCAGCGCAGTTCGATGGGGTAGCCTTCGCACGCCAGCTCCCGCCGCATCAAGCCAAAGGGCATCATCGACCGGCTCAGCGCTACGAAGGAAGAAAGATGGCGACTTGAAAATAAAACTATTGATTCGGCCGTAGACCCCCCCGTCACCCGAAATGAGACGCCTTACTACTACGTGGCTAAATGGGCGCGGGTAAACACACACACACACACACACACACACACACACACACACACATATACACACATATATACACATATAAACACATATATACACATATATACACATATATATACACATATATACACATATATACACATATATACACACATATACACACATATACACACATATACACACATACACATATATACACATATATACACATATATATATACATATATACACATATATACACATACATATATACATATATATATATATATATATATATATATATATATATATATATATATATATATATATATATATATATATATATATATATATATATATATATATATATATATATATATATATATATATATATATATATATATATATATATATATATATATATATATATATATATATATATATATATATATATATATATATATATATATATATATATATATATATATATATATATATATATATATATATATACACATATATACACATATATACACATTCACACATATATACACATATATACACATTCACACATATATATACATATATACACATAAATACACATATATACACATATATACACACATATACACACATATACACACATATACACACATATACACATATATACACATATATACACATATATACACACATTTATATACATATATATGCACATATATACACATATATACACACATATACACATATACACATACATATATATGTATATACATGTATACATACATATGTACGTATATACATGTATACATACATATATATATTTCAGCAACACATTTATTTAACTATTTAGTTATCTCTAAAATGTCTTTTGCTGTGTCTGTATTCTCACAGTGACAGTAAAATTTCTCGAATACGGGATAAATAAAGTTATCTAATTTAAATAAAAAAGTCCTACATTATGCCCAATATTAAAAAACAATAACAATAATAATATATAACGTTCATATTAGGGGTATGGAGACTAAAACTAAAATGGCTGCTCAAAAGGGTTGAGCTCATTAGATGGTCGCAGGTGTACCTAAAGTTGTGGCCAGTTAGCAGCTGCGCTAATGACAAATTAGCCGTGGCGGGTAATGGATTTGTCTTCATCGGGTCGCGTTTAGTGAAAAATTGCAGCGTGACAAAGCAAAGAGTTTTTCGCGTGCACATGATCGACGGCGCCTCGCAAATTAAGCTGAAATTAATTACACAAACACAAGAAGATAAGCATATGTGGCGCTAATGAAACGCCGACCCATCAATCAAAAGCAATGCAGGATTTTTCTCCATTCTTTCTTTTATTTTCTGATTTATTTCTTTTTCTAAGCCGTTCGGGAAACGACCCTTCAAAAATAACAACTCTCTTCATCATTCTGCTGTGATTTAAAAACGACCAATCACTTTCATTTGCTGCCAACCCTCCCATTTCATGCCTTTTTCGTCCAAAAGTAGCCAAATTAGCCAATTTGCTTATGCGTATACCGTATTTTCCGGACTATAAGCCGCGCTGTTTGGTTTACAGATGCCTATTTAGACAGTTTTTGTCCATTTTATTATTGTTACTCTAACATTTGTATTCTTAGTTAATGATTGGCAGTGGGGATGGATGTTTGTCTCTCTATTTGCCCTATGACTAACTGGCGACCAATCTTGGGTGTAGTCTGCATTTTGTATGGAAGATGGATGAATGAATTATTCTTAGTTTTTGATCAAATTAAAAAAAAAGCTCACTTAAAAATGTTAATTTTGGTCCAGTGCAACAAATAATTTTTTTCCGTTCTTAATTGCGTATACTTTAGCTACTGCGGCTTATACTCGAGTACAACCTATAGTAGTCCGAAAAATATAAATGTATTCAAAAAATATATGTATTAAAATAATTTCACCCTAATCCTAATTGTTAAATAGGTGAAACAAAAATATAAGACTATTTTCATTAATAAAAAGTGTATTGATTGATACATTTCTCTTCTAAAAATAGCAAAACATAGTAAATTGATGAGCTTCATTTAAATTCTGTCATTCAAAATGAGGGCTCTAATTTGATTGGCTATCAAAATTGATCAAATTTCCTGCAAACAATGGCTTTTATTTCCATTTTTTTCCCTGAAAAAGTGAAATTCTATTTATACTTGTATATATTTAACTTATTATATTATACTAAACTATACTATTTATACTTTTTTTTTAAAAAAAAATCCTTCCAGCTCAGCTAACCAAAACATCACTGATCAATAACTTTAATTATGCCTATTAAACAATTTGCCAAAAACAAATCAAATCTCTCAAATAATAAGCCTAAAAAAACTAAAAACCAGTTTCAAGCCCATTCATAAGTAGACCACCATTTTCCCACCACAGGTCCACTCCCCACACTCTACAATTACCTCTCCCTACCACTCCCCACGCCTGACCTTTGACCCCTCCCCTACCGACCTTCCGTTGACTTCTAATCGTTGTCCAACCGCGATGTACTTTGACCGCACGCTAGTTACTAGAACGAAGCCACATGTTGACGCCGCCAGGCTTTGTTAACCCTAAAATGCTAAAAACAAGCTTTAACGCCACCTGAGCACATTTGACAAGTTATGTTTTTTTAGGGGGGGGGGGGGGGTTATGTTTACCATTTTTTTTTTTGCCTCGTCTGCTGTTTGCATTTCCACGACAGTAATTAACTAGCATTTTTGTATCTAGGTCTTTGTTATTTAGCGCTGTGTGCTAGCCAGGCAGAAATATATGAAGTGTATGTGTGTGTGTGGGGAAGGGGCGGGGCTGAGCGTTTTTGTGTGTGTGTGTGTGTGTGTGTGTGGCAGTCATTCAGACTTGATGGAGTTAGTTACACAACTTAACTCCGCCCCCTCCCCTTTTGTCGCATCAATGGCTGGCATTTAGAAATACTAGCGAGTCAATTGGCGGTGAATCATGGAGCACGCGTACCCAGAGGACCGCCCAAGGGGGTGTCGAGGGTGTGTATATGTGTGTGGGTGTGTGTGTGTGGGTGTGTTGTCAACATTGACCCAAATGGGCACTGCGCCATCACAATTAGAGGTGGATAAAGTAAAGTACTCATACATTTACAGTACTAAGCATGTATATTATAGTTTAGAATAGTGAAATAAACTTTTCAGAAGATAGAAAATAGCCGATAATTATATTTTTTTAGGTTTATTGATTAAAACTAAAATATTTACATCAATTTTTGGGGGGGGATTTTGTTTTTTGCTGCTGATTTGTTGTGGAAAAATGTTGTTTTTGTTGTTGTTGTGGGTGCTTTATATGGGTGTAATGTCTGATAAAAAGATATTTTTCGCTCTTTCATATATTTCTGAGGTATTCGATCATCAGATATGTTAAATCACATGATTAGTGTGTAAAAAAACAACAAGATTGTTTCCAATGATAACTATATATATGTGTCTTTTGAGAGTTCAACTTCAGGACCACGGACAGCTCCTCAGCTAGCTGGTAGCCTCCAGAGCAAAAAGATGCTAATGCGCATGCTATTTTTTTAATGTTCAAGCTTAGTGAATTGACTAAACAATTTGCAATGTTCCCAAAATGATAATCACATGGTAATGCTAACTTAATTTTCCTTTTCAAGCTTAGTGAATTTGCAATGCCCAAAGAAAAGATGCTAATGCTTTTTCACCCTTGTCCTTAGTGAGTTAAACTAAAATGAGTTTATTGATTTATGCATTTAGTTTCTCAAAATAGTCAAACACGGTAAATTAGTATGCTTCATTTGAATTCTGTCATTAAATACTAGCTTTTTACTTCCATTTTTCTAAAAAAGTGAAGTTCTATTTATTGTATTATTGTATTTTATGTTTGGGTAGTCGGTTTCAATCCGTCCCAATTCTGTCTGTTCCGCCCCGCAAACAGTCCCCCGGCCCCCCAAAGGAAAAAGACGACAAGTAACCCTGGGCAAGCGTGGTGGGTCCGTGCCTCTCGGCCCGGCTGGCCGATTAACCCGGCGGCCCCCGGGCCCCCTCGGGCTCCGAGCAGAAGCCCCTCGCCGTCTCTTTCGTTCGTTGCCCGCCACGCATGTCAAACAGCACAAAGCCATGGCGTCGGTGACCAAAGTACAGATTGACATTTTGCATCTTTTTCCCCGTGCGGAGGTATACGTTTATGTAAATGTATATGCAAGTATATGTAAGTACAAGTATATACATGTATATGTATATAAATGTATATGTATATATATGTACATGTATATGTGTATATGTACATTTGTACATGTATATGTGTATATGTGCGTGTACATGTGTATATATGTCTATATATGTGTATATATGTGTATATGTGTATATATGTGTATATGTGTATATATGTCTATATATGTGTATATGTGTATATATGTCTATATATGTGTATATCTGTCTATAGATGTGTATATCTGTGTATATATGTGTATATCTGTGTATATCTGTGTATATTTGTGTATATTTGTGTATACATGTGTATATGTGTGTATATCTATGTATATCTGTGTATATATGAGTATATAAATGTGTATATAAATGTGTATATATGTGTGTATGTATGTGTATATCTGTGTATATCTGTGTATACATGTGTATATATGTGTGTATGTATGTGTATATCTGTGTATATCTGTGTATACATGTGTATATATGTGTATATAAGTGTGTAAATGTGTATATATGTGTACATTTGTATATGTATGTGTATGTATATATGTGTGTATATATATACATACATATATATATATATATATATATATATATATATATATATATATATATATATATATATATATATATATATATATATATATATATATATATATATATATATATATATATATATATATATATATATATATATATATATATATATATATATATATATATATATATATATATATATATATATATATATATATATATATATATATATATATATATATATATATATATATATATATATATATATATATATACATACACATACATACAAACACATACATTTATATGTACATGATGAGCTACTAATTATCTGGAGGAGTTAAATATGCGAGCAGTGGCTAAATGAAGCGACAGCTGACTGTCGGCCATTTTTGTAATGACACCAGCTCATTTCCTAATAATTTTGCTCGCCCATCTGCATGGCAGCGCGAGGACGGACGGACGGAGGGACGGACTTACTCCACAGCGGCTCAAGTACTCGGCTTCATAATGGAAGCTACAAATTAAGAGCAAGTAAGAGAGAGAGAGAGAGAGAGAGAGAAAGAGAAAAAGAGAGAGATGATTGGATTTGAATCATTATCTTTGCGCAGTAATTAAAGCCTGAGGGTGAATGGCTGTTTGGACCGTCTGACAAGATTTTTTTTCCCGTTTTTGTGAGAGAAAAGCTTAAGTTTTCTTCAGCCATTACGCCGCTTTTAGCCATTAGTGACGCTTCACGCTCAATGACGGAAAGGACGTTCGCGGGGGGCCAACCGGGGGTGCATAAAGACGGCACGTGCGTTATTTTGTGTACAAATATCGACGTAGTTTTACAAAGCTGCGTAAACAATGACATGTTTGAGCAATGACAACAATGGAGTCAATAACAAAACAATGAATATACACAAATATTGAGCCTAAACTTCAGATTTTCAGTATAAAGTGCACGGGATTATAAAGTTCAGTGATGAAATTTATTGTGCTTAACATTTGTTATTTAACTTTTAACAGAAACGCTCATTGGGGGGAATAATGTATTATTTTTTAGTTATTTTAATGAAGATTTTGCACAGGTTTGACTCTCATTTTTACAGTAGAGATGTCAATGTGGCATATTTTCGTCCCAGATGTCCATTTAAATGATGTCCCAGAGCCAAATGTTGTTTCAAAGAGACGTATTTGCAATTTAAATACATTTGAATAAAATATCAAGCACCTTCATTAGTGTGGAGATTTAATTAAGGTATCTGGAAATATGAATATACATCAATGTAAAAAAGGAAGATCCATTATTTAGGGATATATATATTGTACTATCTTCCCAAAAAATGCCAAATTTTGTATTTTCTGATATATTATTTAAAAATGATAAATTCCGCCATTACTTACTTACACAAAAAAACAAGTCCTGCATTATGGCCAACATTAAAATAAAACATTTATGTATGTATGTATATATGTATATATATGTAATTATATATATGTATGTATGTATATGTATATATGTAAGTATATATATATGTATGTATATGTATATGGGTAAGTACATATGTATGTATATGTATATATGTAAGTACATATGTATGTAAATGTATGTGTATGTATATATGTAAGTATATATGTATGTATATGTATATATGTAAGTATATATGTATGTATATGTATATATGTAAGTATATATGTATGTATATGTATATATATGTAAGTATATATGTATGTATATGTATATATGTAAGTATATATGTATGTATATGTATATATGTAACTATATATGTATGTATACGTGTATGTATATATATGTAAGTATATATATATATATATATATATGTGTGTGTGTATATGTATATATATATATATATATATATATATATATATATATATATATATATATGTAAGTATATATATATATATATATATTTATATATATATATATATATATATATATATATATATATATATATATATATATATATATATATATATATATATATATGTAAGTATATGTTTATATATGTATGTATATGTATATATATGTAAGTATATATATGTATGTATATAGATACATACATTTATATATACACATACATACATATATCTATACACACACGTATACATATTACAATATATTTTTTGTTAACACATTCTCAAGTGACCAATCGAGACGAGATGAAGGGCGACCGAGCGACGAATCACCATCCGCCTTCTCTTCGCCGGAATCAGAACCAAAACAAAAAAAATAAACCATGACAATGATGAAGCACGACCGCTAGGAAAGCCTTAGCAAAATGGCAGCCAAAAAATTAACAACACCATCACAGCCATCCAATCCTATCAAAGCAAAACAAACCCTTCCAGACCTGCAAAAAAAAAAAAACACCCCCACTCCCTAAAACCAACTCAACTTCGCCAAAACACAACACTATTTTCCGTCAAAAACTCATTCCCCCAGACAAATCTTGGGGCGACCTATCAGAGAGGCAAATATTAAGACAACCACTGAGACGACAACCCAAAATTTCGCCCTGTCAAAGTACTTCAACGCTAGCTCCGTTGCCTAATTATGCACTGACAAAAAAACGCCCCAAAAAAACAAATCTTGGCTATAAAAGACATGGCCCCGAAATAAAAATCAGCGCGTTGAAGTATGAGATGCAACCGGTGTAAAATATTTTTTCCCCCAAGGGATAGAGGAGCGGCGCCACGAGCCGCTAGCGACTTGCTTTGCGTGGCGTATCGCTCTCGCAAGAGCTGGCAGACATCTTGTGTCGTCTGGTGGACGCAATGTGTCGGCGGCGTCAAGCAAGGCGGAGCATAGCGGGCGCCATGCTAATAAAATACAAAGCACCCTGCTGAAGTTTGAGACTGGATTTTTTTTACTCTTGTTTTGTACGAAAAGGAAGCAAAAACGAGTGAGTTAGCATAACATAAAATCTAGCAGGACTGTGGCAGAAAAATTGAGCTTTTTATGCAAAAAAAAAGGGTTAGATTAGATTAAATTAGAATTTTATTTTATTCCATATAAGTGAAATTTCTTGGTTTGGGATTTTTTTTGGGTCAAAAAACAGCGAAAAAAGGCAACAAATAGAAAAATGGCAAATTTAAGATTGGATGATTTAGCCTTAAAAACTAATTCTTAGATTTATATGTCAAAAATACTACTGATATATGATTTATTCTTATTTTTTTTAGCTGTAGTTTTAAAAAAAGACAATAAGGACAAAATTAGTTAAAAATTAGGTTAGGAACAAAAACGGCAAAAATTTAAGATTGGAAGATTTAGCTCTAAAAATAAAATCTCAGGTTTATGTATGTATATGTATATTTCTATTTATGTATGTATATATGTATATGTATATATCTGTATGTTTATGCATATTTATATATATATATGTATGTATATGTATATATCTGTATGTATATGCATATTTATATATATGTATGCATATGGATATATATATCGATGTATATATGTATATATATGAATATTTATATATGTATGTATAAGTATATTTATATATATCTATGTATATATGTATGTATATGTATGTATAAGTGTGTATATGTGTGTATGTATGTATATGTATGTATATGTATGTATATGTATGTATATGTATGTATATGTATGTATATGTATGTATATGTATGTATATGTATGTATATGTATGTATATGTATGTATATGTATGTATATGAATGTATATGTATGTATTTGTATGTATATGGACGTATATGTAAGTATATGTAAGTATATGTAAGTATATGTAAGTATATGTAAGTATCTGTATGTATATGTATATATATGTATGTATATCTATGTATATGTACGCTTATTTATTTATTAACTTATTTCTTACCTATTTATGTCTAAAATATCGTTTTCTGTGTCTGTATTCTCACCCTCTTGCTCCTGTAACAATGAAATTTCCCAAACACAGGATGAATAAAGTTACCTAATCTAATCTAATTTAAAAAAAAAAAAAAAAAACCCAAAGGCGCAAATGGCTAATTTGCTGCTCGCCATTAGCGTTAGCATTTTCCAAACTGGCATGCTCCAAGTCTGTCCATTCCAAGGATGCCCCCCAAAGCAATAAATGACACATTTCGAGCGGATGAATGCCAAATGAGCTCGTTACCGCAAAAAAATGACCCAAAACGACACTAAAAATCGCACCTACGGTTACGTCAACGTATCTCCACCTTCCCACACAGCGGAGGCGAGTTCTCCCGTCATAAAAACGGCGTTCCAAGACTCGGCGCATGCTAATATTTGGTCTTTGGACTGTAGCGTTAGCATAGCGCCGGCTCGTTTATTTCACGCGACGTTCCTGACCTGGAATTCATGGCGGTCCCAATAAAAGCAATACTATAACGTGCATTGAATGCTCTCGTCTTTGGACGGCGTTGGACTTGGCCTGCTTTTAACCCCATTTTCGCCAGTTTAACAGCTAATAAAACTTTATTCTGCCGCAAAAAACCTTGGTTCATTTACACTTAACGGCCTTGCTCGATAAATACCTGGTGTGGCTATGTTGGACATTCATTTTTATATGCAGATGATTTAAAAACAAATCTATGATGGCTACATAAAAAGCATTTGCTGTTGTAAAAAGGAACATTTATATATATATTTTTTAATCTCCCATAAGCATAATGCTAAAAGCAACGTAGGTAAAACGTTAAAGTGGATATTTGATGGAAAATTTATTTAAAATCAATGTAAAATGTGAAATTAAAACCCAATTAAATGTTGGGCTAACTTGAACTAGGGCGGCCATTTTTTTTCCACAATGAAATGGTAACAAAACTATTTTTTTACCAATAAGAAGCTTTTTTTTTTGATTAAAAAAACAATCTACATCAAAATGTAAAGCATTGATAGTCATTTTTTTAGTTTAGTTAAAAAATAAGGATTTTTATTCAATGTCTAACAACCAAACGGTTAAAATCCTCGCCATTATTTAGTATTTTATCACAAATTAGCCAAAACTTAACTGATTACCCTTAAATAAGTACATAGGAGTATAGATCTATAAACTAAACTGCAAAACTATTTGAATATAATATGATATGATGGATATGATATCTATAACTGGCAAAGAATGAGTTAAAGAGTCCAAAAAACAAAATAATCCAAAGCATTATATTGCTACTACAATAATAATACATATCTATATTAACACTAAACTTAGCCCAACCCAAAATATACAAAAAATACTAAACCACAACCAAAAGTATCCCATCAAAACAAAAAAACTAAAGTCCAGTTTATAACACCAAGCCTAAAGAGAGTCAACAATAAGTACCATATTTTCACGACTATAAAACGCACTTAAAAATCTTAAATTTTCTCCAAAATAGACAGGGGGCGCCTTATAATCCAGTGCGCCTTATATATGGGAAAAAAATGAAAATGTGTCATTCATTGAGGGTGCGCCTTATAATGCAGTGCGCCTTATAATGTGGTGCGCCTTATGTGTGTGAAAATACAATAGCTAGCATTGTGTAAAAGCCATTTGTCATTTTTAAATCAACACGCAAAAGCTAACACACACAAACACGGAAAGAAAACGTGCGGGAGTGACGAGAGTCGACTTCAAAAAGGCCGGCTTGAAAAGAACGCGCCGCCATGTTGGCTGCCGCCCTTCCTCCTCCCCCCTCCCCGACTCCCCCGTCCACGTTGAAAGGCCGTCCATTAACCTTTCACTGGTGCGGGCACCCCGTGTGATCCGCCGCTTTCAGCCCGGGCCTTTGAAGGCCCCCGCGTAGGGGTGAAGACAAAAAAAAAAAAATAGAAATAAATAAAAAACAAACTGAAAGCAGCTATGATACGAAGATACGACGACGGTAAAAGCAACGGAAAAGTGTTTTGGGGGGGAGGTTTTAGGGGGGGTTATCGTCTGGTCTTGTTGCTGACGTTCTATAAAAAAACATGGGCTTAAATTTTAAGAGGTGAGCTAAAAATTTAAAAAGTATTAGCATAAATTTGTGTGGTTAAATTATAGATTGGCATTTTGGCTAATACACAAAACAAACAAGTGCGTAGATGTTGAAAATGGTTTGTTTTGCAAATGTTGGGATTGATTTTGTAGCACGCTATTGGTTTAGGGGGACATCCCCCGCAGATACTGAATATTTTAAGAATACAAGGAAGATAAATATGAGTATTGTAACGTTCAAGTGTTGCATTGGTTTCAATTATGAGAGTGCTATATACTTTAAGTCCTAGCTTAGCTTGTCAAAATGCTCTGAAATGCCCCTTTTGGGCACAAATTTTGGGGCGTGTCCTACTTTTGCAAGGACATTTTAAGAGTCTTTTTGTCTTGATCTTATGGTACTGACCTCAAGGTCACTGTGATTGACAGGGATGGACGTCAATCTATTTGGCTGACATTATAATAAAGCTGAGCTCATTTTTTGTGCAAAAATTCAACACAATTAGCATTTTTGTGAATCGGGAAGCAGCTTATACGCGAGAAATTGTAAAATTCAACAATTTTAAGGCAATTTTAAGGTTATAGCTAATACATGGGGCGGCTTATACGCGAGAAATTGTAAAATTCAACAATTTTAAGGTAATGGCTTATATGTGGGCGTCTTATATGCGAGAAATTGTAAAATTCAACAGTTTTAAGGCAAATTTAAGGTTGGGGCTTATACGTGGGGCGGCTTATATGAGAGTAAATAGTGTCACTAGGTAGTTTTAGGTTTCCAGAATCTCAGATATGATGTTTACTTTCTTTTTCAATGCTTAAAAAGTACTCTGCCATGAAGTTGTGTACCACCTCTCATTATTCCAACACCAAGTTTTCATTTACACATATTAGCATGTAGATTAAAATAATAATTAGGTACGCACGCCTTGTTTTGTTAGTGCCAGTTGACAGGAAAGAATTGTCACTTATGCGGAACACTTTTCTTCACCGCCTTGATTCGACGCAACAACAAAAAAATAAGGCTTTATTTTGCAAATATATAAGAAAAGGTGGGGAAATATTGCTAGCAATGTTAGCGTCATCACCTGAAGTAATGTTATTACTGCTCAGCTGCCAGAAAATCAATGGGGTTATGAATTAAGAAGCTGCTGAAATGACTATTTCAATATTATCCAATTTTTTTCTATAGCGAATGTGCGTCTGAATAATGGATACTGTTTTGAGGGCAAGCGTTTGGTACCTTTTCAATCATATTTCTTTATTGAGGGGAAGGCCACGATTAATATAAAGATATGTTGAAAGAGCAGAGCGCCGTGGAGGAAAAAATTATGATTAAAAATGACTGTGCCAGAAAATCCATTTTTGTCATATTCAGTGGGGGGAAGACAAATTATAACAGTATGATTTTATGGAAGCCACATGTGATGAAATTTCAGGTTTTTATGTGATAACAAAACAAAAAAAATGAATTCCTATGAGTGAAAAGCTAAAAATCTTAATTTAATAATTATCACATTAATACTTATTTTAGAAACTTCACACGCCTAAAAAAAAAACACTAAATATCATTGTTTCAAAAAGGTCAAGTTTAACATCCATACATGCTAACTAAGAATTGCTAACGCAGCTATTTTATTGAAGTACATTGCTAATTAAAAGAGTGCAATATTAGATATTAAACAACAAATTTAATATTCCTTTGTTTTAAACTTGCATGGTAAAAATCCCCTCAAAATAATATTGTTCTTCCTCTATTTGACCATCTTTTAACTTCATATTACGACTCACCACACGATAAAAACAACATCTGTCTTTATAAATGTATGCTTTTTAATGCCGTCATTCTATTGGCTGGCGCAGTTTCGGCTAACAAAGCACGACGCTAGTATATGTATCATAAACACAATACTTTTAAATGGCCGAACCTAGAATTGAAAAACACAGTGTACAGGGAGGACAGTTACATAATACGAGATTAAAGTAGTACTCGTTGTAGAACACGAGTAAGACGCATGAGGCTACGTGATCGCAATTGCAAATTGAAATGTGTCACAAGCATTACGCGGCCAAATGACTTCCAAATAGCCTCATAGCGCCGAGATATAGCGCTTGGCGAAGTTAGCGACATGCTAAATGAAAAGCTCCATCATAGAGGCGGGTTGATGGACTTTCCGAGGGATTTGAAACGATAGAGGGGCAGCGGGACGATACATTACGCTGTGGTCGGGTAGCTAAATAGCTAGCTAGCTAGTTAGCTAGCTTATCATTCAAAATAAAAATAAACAATTGCGCAGACTTATGGATAATTTGGCATATAATTAGCCTAGCATTCATACTTTTAAGATTTAGCAGAAAAACATAGTACCCAAAGAAAACACACAAAAAAAAACAAAAATAAACAAAATAAACTATCCCTCATACCTATATATAATTTAGCATACATTAGCCTAGCATTCATATTTTTAAGATGTAGAAGAAAACCATAGTACCCAAAGAAAACCCACTCAAGCCCTGTTAAGACCATGCAAACTCCACACAGGGAAAACCAACCTGGTATCAAACCCACGACTCCAAAACTGTGAGCCCAACACGCTAACCACTTTACTCAACTTAATAAACAAATACATTTTCTTTGAATAAAATCAACATTCTATTGCTATAATCATGACGAAATTCCACCAAAACGCAGATGTTCCACTCCACAAACACAATGTCAAAGGTCAAACACACGTAAGACACAGCACCCCCCGCACGCCCACCCGACTCACTGGTCAACGGACACGGCGAAAACACGCTAATAGCGGCGGTGACACATGCACAAAAAAAACAAATATTTATGTCCCCCCCCCCCCTTCGGGCCAGCTTTAACGCCGCCACCGCTTCATCAAGCGGCACTTAAGCGCCCCCTTCCCCCAACGCTCGCTAAACGTCCATCACCCAGAGGCGGCTCGGCACGGCGCCGGCTGGGAGCGCCGAAGCAGATGGTGCACTGCTGTCCGCGTGTCAAGCCACTAGCAGGACACCCAGCAGTCCCAATAGTGCTCCGTCACCCCCACCCTCGATACCCTCCGGCGTCACGGCCACTAACCGGGTCACCTGCTGCCAAGCGTAATAACACAAAAAAATTATATCCTCAAAAAACGAACATACAACCCTAAACGCCACAATAAAATGTATGAAGGACAAAATACTGTAATTACTCGCATATAAGCCGCATCTGCATATAAGTCACAACTTTAAAATTCCATTTATTTTTACTCTATCTTTCTCTATTTTGAAATAAATGACCTTATCGACCGCATTTTGTTGCGTTAAGGTGTTTTGTCTTTGTCACGTTGTAGTTTTGTGCCTGTCAAGTCGAATTTATGCGCATATAAGCCTTACCTTTGATTCAGTTATCATTTTTTTAGTGAAAGAAGGAAATTACGATAGTTTACAGTTTTAGGTATTAATTCATTAGTTCTGATTGGGTTAGCTTTGTAAGTTGTTTTTTGTTGTTGTTGTTGTAGTACCCTTCAGTCAGTCATCATTTATTTAACCAAAAATACGTGTATATGAGAGAAAATATGGTAATTCTTAATCGTATTCTGTTTAAAAAGTCTGCAGTAGTTTATATTCGTTGAAAAAAGATAACTTTAGGTTTTGGTTTTCTAACTGTTTTGCTGGACAGGCCTTAAAATCTGAAGTTAAATCCTGTAAAAAATTAAAAATAATGTTTTTAATCTAGGTAGAAGACATCATTAACCTCCCCAAAGTAGATATTCGAATGTATAAATAAGATAAGTGCGGACATATATGCGAGAAAATACAGTTCATTTTTTTAAAGGTCAATTGGTCACATTACTTCAGTAATTTGCGCAAAACTTTCAAATACTATAGTAATAATAATAACAGTAAAAAAGTGAAAAAATCCCAAATCCAGATTTCCACTGTTACAAAGCAGTTCCAATTTGGCTCCAGTTCCGCCATGTTTACACTCGGCATCAAAAAAATGAAAAATCTCCTGACTGTGTATCCCTTCTTTTTATATTTTGCTTACGAATGTATCTTTTTGTCATTGTTGTTGTTTTTTTTACATCCTTGATGGAACGCTCCCATTCCAAAGATGACATTGCCAAGATTCATCAGACTCAAGTTATGAATGAAAAAGCCCTATTTTTTTTTATCTATTTATTTTTCCCAGTCCACATTAGCATGCTTACCGGCGCGGTCCAACATCAATCAAACATCGGGTCAAAAACGAATGCAAATCTTGATTAAAACCAACATGGCGACAAACTGAGCCAAAAATGGTTGCACTAATCAGCAAAAAACAGCAAAAAAACAGATTTTTTTTTATTCCCTTTGTTTTTTCCTTAGGTTTATTCAATAACATATGCATTTTTTGTTTATTTATAAACTCTACGCCGCGGAATACGTCGCTCCCGTGACCCCACGTCCGAGTTATTGCAAACGAGCGTGTAATATTTACACGTCGACGTTCGGGCTGGAAATGCTCGGCGAGTTTAAGAGCCAAGCGCGTGAATGTCAATAGCGCTCGCCGACCAGTCAGAACGCGGCGGCGAGCGACGGTACGAGAAGGGGGCATCCGTGCGTGTGATGCCGCCATATGCGCGGTACGCGGCGTGGCGTGGCGTGGAGCATAATGCAATTGCGGTTGAATATCAAGTAGAAGGATAGAGAGAATTTTCAGGGATTTGCAAGAGGGTGGGATGGTGGTGATTTGAGATGTGAATTAAAATGAGGGGGGAGGGGCATATAGCATATTGGTTTAGGGCAAGGGTGTCAGACTCGGGTTGGTTTAACGTCAACTTGATTTCACGTGGGTTAGACCATTTTAGATAGAATATTTAGATTTTTTTTTATATATGGATTAAAAGAACTGGATTAAAAGCCCTGAATATTCAGTTTTTTATAGATCTAAAACAATGTTTATTTTAGCTTTTTTAAAATATCTTTTTAGATTTTACAAAATGATTTTTGAACTAAAAACGGAAAAAATATGGATTAAAATGGCAATTATTGATTTAAAAGGGGAAATTTAATATACATCTATACTCTTCACTATAATCTGATCCTAAAACAGAAAATCGGCAGACATTATTTACTTTATCGGGCCGCAAAAAATGATGCGGCGGACCAGATTTGGCCCCCGGGCCGCCACTTTGACACCTGTGGTTTAGGGGAATTATTATAGGTAGCAAGTTTGGGTTTGTAAATCGAACTATTTTGATGGAAGGAGTACTTTAAGTTATTTGGGTAACTGTACTTTGCATTCATAATTATAACTTGCTAGGATGCAACTTTTTAATATTAGCGTAAAACAATAGTTAATAGGCAATTTGATCCTGCTTTTAGACAATAAGTGTATTTTTTGTGAACATCTCTTAGAAAAAACTTATCAAAATGGACCTACAAGTACATTGACATCCAATAATTTATATAACCTAATTCAGTACTCAAGTATATGTTCCAAAACATATGCCCTTTTACATAGCTACTTACATGCAGTATTGTAAATATAAAAACCAAACCTCTTAAAGGTATAGCACCATATTTCCCACCACAGATCGCAAAATACATTTTCTTAAACATCTTTATAAATAAATGAACCTGACCTACCTTGAGAAGACGGCGCCACGTTAGCAAAAGCCAAAGCGCCCATCAACACAAAGCAAACCGCCAAGGCCATGACGGACGGCGGCGGGTTGAGGCCAAGGCGGGTCCAAGGGGTGGGGCGGGATCAGCTGACACCCTACAAACACACAAACAAACAAAAAAACATAAACAAACCATCACAATTGCAGGTTTACATCCAAGATTGACATAAACGGCGTTGGTGACAGCTGTCATGGCGGACAGCTCGTCACTCGGCCGCCATTGGACGCTTGATTGAAGCAGACGGGCGACATATGTCGAGGGGGGGGCTAATACGGACGTACCGTATTTTCACGACTATAAGGCGCACCGCATTATAAGGCGCAACCTCAATGAATGACATTTTTCCATATATAAGGCGCACTGTATTATAAGGCGCACTGTATTATAAGGCGCACTGTATTATAAGGTGCACTGTATTATAAGGCGCACTGTATTATAAGGTGCACTGTATTATAAGGCGCACTGTATTATAGGGCGCACTGTATTATAAGGCGCACTGTATTATAAGGTGCACTGTATTATAAGGTGCACTGTATTATAAGGCGCACTGTATTATAAGGCGCACTGTATTAAAAGGCGCACTGTATTATAAGGCGCACTGTCTATTTTGGACAATATTTAAGACTTTTAAGTGCACCTTATAGTCGTGAAAATACGGTAGTCCAATTTCATGTCGTTTTTTGGACATATATAAGGCGCACTGTATTATAAGGCGCACTGTATTATAAGGCGCGCTGGATTATAAGGCGCACTGACTATTTTGGGAGAAAATTTAAGACTTTTATGTGTGCCTAATAGTCATGAAAATACGGTAGTCAACATGTGTGCAGGGATAGAAAAAAATAAATAAATAGATAAAAAAATAGTCATTATGCTGCAGGACTCATTTGCCTAATGAAATAAATCGCAATCTGGAACTTTAGCTCTTGATTTTCTGACAGCAAAGCCTGTTTCCGTCCTCTTGGGGGCTTAAAAAAAGAGCGTAAACAGCCCAGGCCGACTCCTGCCGAGTTTGCATAATGTGTGTGTATGTGGATGTGGGTGGGTGGGTGGGTATGTTTTCAGTTGCGGGGCGATAGCTTTGAGAGGATTGCATTTATCCCTGCCAAATTTCATCCCCTTTTATTTGATGGATGCCACTCGCATCAAGACAAATTTCAGATACGAGTGGACTTTGGGGAGGAAAAAATCACCCTCCGATCGATAATTAATCAATCAGGGGATTAGCCGCTAGACGGATTGAGATGCCTCATTTTATGGGATTCATTTTGTATTTTTTTTTTCATTTTTGCGGGCATCTGCTTATTAATTTGCAAAGTGAAAGAAACAAGACGATGTGAAGATGCATTTTATACCCATTAGCATTAAAATGTCAAGTTTGAAGGATATACTTTGCATGGTTTATAATGGTAAGCATGCATAAGTCAAGTCACTCGTAAAATACTTAAGAAGCATTTGGAGAACTGAAGAAGTAAATGTTGTGATTTATACATTTACATGAGAATAAGGAAAGTCATTAAGACTGTTTGTCAATCGACCAATCTTATACGAGGAAGAAAACTTAATAACAAATCAAGGAAATAAACAACAGAAAGCAATTAATCAAATGGTAAGCTAACTCGCTAACTCCTCAAGCAAAAAAAAACAACAGAATTAGTCAACAAACTTACTGAAATTCTAAATAAAAACATTTAGAGAACTACCAACCAATCACTTGTTCACTTTAAAAGGAGGAAAATCATGGAATTTAATATACAAACTTGTGTGGCTCCCGTTTTTTTAGTTATCTCTACAATGTCTTCTGTGTCTTTTTTGCCACTACAACCCAAAAAATTCCCCAAAACAGAATAAAATAAAGTTCCAACCTAAAAAAACGGTCTAAAAATACATCATCTCGACCAGGCTAACCACCCCAAGTGAACAAAAACAACCCAAAATCTAATGTACAACTCAAACCAATTGGTATGATTGATCTGTTTTGAAGACAAGATACCCGAGAGTCATCTTTCCCTTCATCGGTCGCCATTTGGCTTCCTCTCCTGGCTTTGACCTTCTCTGATATTTACCCATCTCCCCGGTGGCGCTGCCCGTCCGGCCCAAAGCTGCGACCCGCTGGGTGTCGCCGCACGGATTAACGCGCCAGAAACCAACGTTGTTGCCAGAAAACCAGACCGGACAACAACAACAACAACAATAAAAAGGCTAGTGCCATCTTCCCGTACCTGTTCTTTAAATCAGGTACCGTATTTTCAACAAAAACACCGTATTTTCACGACTATAAGGCGCACTTAAAAGTCTTAAATTTTCTCCAAAATATCATTTTAGATTTTGTTCTTAAAAACATCAAATTCCTTTAAAATTTTGTGTTGAAAGATTTTTTTTGATTGAGTTATTCCGCATTTTTTCTTAAAAATACATTAGTATCATTTTTACAATACTATTTTGTTGGTATATCCTACAGAGGAAAGTGTATAAAAAACAACTCTATTCTTTGAAAAATATATCATTTTAGATTTTGTTCCTAAGAAAAACATCAAATTCCTTTAAAAATTTGTGTTGAAAGTTTTTTTTTGACCGAGTTATTCCGCATTTTTGTCTTAAAAATACATTAGTATCATTTTTACATTACTATTTTGTTTGTATATCCTACAGAGGAAAGTGTATAAAAAACAACTGTAGTCTTTAAAAAATATATCATTTTAGATTTTGTTCCTAAGAAAAACATCAAATTCCTTTAAAAATTTGTGTTGAAAGTATTTTTTTGACCGAGTTATTCCGCATTTTTGTCTTAAAAATACATTAGTATCATTTTTACATTACTATTTTGTTTGTATATCCTACAGAGGAAAGTGTATAAAAAAACAACTGTAGTCTTTAAAAAATATATCATTTTATATTTTGTTCCTAAGAAAAACATCAAATTCCTTCAAAAATTTGTGTTGAAAGATTTTTTTTGATCGAGTTATTCCGCATTTTTTCTTAAAAATACATTAGTATCATTTTTACAATACTATTTTGTTTGTATATCCTACATAGGAAAGTCTATAAAAACAACTGTATTCTTTAAAAAAATTATATCATTTTACATTTTCTTCCTAAGAAAAACATCAAATTCCTTTAAAAATAACCATAGTACATTTCAATGTACTCTTATAAAATAACATACTTTCCCCCAATTTTCTTCAGTCATGAAGTTGCATTGATGAAGTCACTTTATCTCAAAAACTTTCCTCCCAAAAAAAAAAACGAAAGCAATTTTTGAGAGGCGCGACAGTGTTGGCAGACAATCAAGACTTGGTGGAAAATGTTAGCGTGTTTCTATATTTCTCCCGAGCTCATTTGTTCCCTTCTTTCCCGCGTTTGCCATTAACTGGGTCTGGTTTAGGCGCCCTCCTCCTTTCCTCGTCTTGTCATGGCGTTGTTTCCCTTCATTCATCATTCCTTTCCCACTACATTAAAAGCGTACCTAGTTTCTCGCTTTCCGTCTTTTTGGGTCACAAAACAGAAAGCGTTTCCTGCGTTTTCTTCCCCCAACGCCGCCCTGGAAAGCTATCGTTGTCCAAAATAAAACAGCCCGAATTTGTTAAAGGGAAGGGTCGAGGAGGTTAGCGATAGCGGCTAATGAACAGGCGGTTAAACTCATTGAAATTCAGAAGCGGATGGATGTAAAGATCTTGTTTTTCTCTTCATTAGTCGCATTTTCAAATACATTTTTCTGACCTATGTATTGATCATTGTCATATACATTGGTAACTTGAGATATGAGCTTAATTTGTGCTGGTACTGAGCTTGTATGTTGATGTTATTGTAATTCAAATGAACATTTTTTTAAAGAATACAGTTATTTTTTTTACACACTTAGGATATACAAACTGACATAGTATTATAAAACTAATGCAAATTTATTTTTAAGAACAAAATGTGGAATAACTAAATTTCTATAAAAAATTCAACACATTTTTTTAAAGGAATTTGAATTTTTTTAAAGAACAATATCTAAAATGATCTAATAAAACGTTTTAAATGCAGTTTTTTATACACTTTCCTCTGTAGGATATACAAAAAAACATAGTATTCTAAAAACAATACAAATTTATTTTCTAAGAGAAAAAATGCGGAATAACTAAACAAAAAAATTGTTCAATACAATTAAATCTTTCACTAAATTTAGCAATATTTTAAAGAAATACAATTCTATATTAGTTAATTCAAAAGTCATCACAAGACCAACAAAACATTAAAATTCTCATTTGTACGAAAAAAATGTGAAAAATTAACACCAAATCAAATTTCTTTAAATCTTTCACCCACTTTTTGAGCAATTTAAAGAAACAGCGTCCTCAAATCAACCAACTTAAATTCCTATTCAGTCCAAACAACCATAAAAAAATACCACAAAATCCACCAATATTTACAAACAAATCTCCGCCACTAAAACCAAACAATAAAATCCCCCAAAAAACCCACAAATAAAGACAAAAAACTGATCCTACCTTTGAGTATAATCACCCTTCCGTACAAAAAGCTTCCACTACTACCTTCTACCAAAAAGAAAGCCTCAAATGGACCAACGCCGAGTTTTCCTACAACAATAAACGCACCGCGGGAGACCAGATAGCTAAAAAAAACACAACAATAGCGACAATCCCCTCAGACAGTAAGACATTGAACGCGTCATCCATCCCACGCGCTGACCTTTTGCACCCAAACGCAAGCGCCATCATTTCCCCCAAAAAATGACAGACTCGAATTGCAATTTTACGCCACCGGTGAAACATTTTGGAGCCAAAATGGCGGCCAGTTTTCATTTACAGGCGGCCTTGATCCAAAAGCAAATAGGCTCATTATCCTCTTCCGCCGGATCATTTTGATAATCACGACGATCATTAAGATCAGTTTTCTTTCCATTTAGAACGAGATGTCTTTTAAAGCCATTTTTCGTCCCACTACGCGCATAAAAAAGAAGCTTTTTGGAACATTACACCCAATCGGAATGGAGAAAGGAAAGCGAACAAAGAGGTTTTTGCTGAACAATGAAGAAAAGCCGGTGGAGTTCAGCTCGGGGTCTCAATGGCCGCCGGCGCTGAAATTCACCCAAAAAATGGCCTCAAGTGTTAAACTTTTTTGGAGATTGTTGTCCTTGGGCGTCAATGCTTTGATTTTGTTGGCGTGAATGACGAATGGCCTCCAAAAAATAAGAGTTTGAGAGCCTCTCGACATTTTTGCAGTCTATTCATTGGCCGGAGAAATATTATATCATGTGTACTTTTTTTGGGGAAGGTAGTTTTGTTCACTATTAACTCAAAAAATGTGGAAAGAGCTTTTTTGGTTGTGGATATTACTAGAGTCCACAAAAAAATGAGATAAAATGGCAACTGTTGAAAGTGCATTAATGTAATTTTATAAATTATGACTTATGAATTATGAAGTGAAATTATCGGTGGAGTATAATTCGACAAAATTGAATGTTTTTATTGTCATTATATGAGTATAATGACAATTAAAGCTTTGCCATGAAGAGCAAAAATAACACCAAAAATCAGCCAAAAAAAATATAAATAAATTAATAAGTACTCAAGCACACAAATAAGTAATAATAAGTCTGCAAATAACAACAACAAACAGACAAAATAGTCAAAATATGTAAATAGTAGTAAACACAATACTTCAACTAAATATGCGATGATAGACAATAACAATTCTTTACAACAAAACAGCTAACTAATAGATGATTACTAATCAATAATTAAGTACTAAATAAACAAGTAGTCACCATAATACTTCAACTAAACTACAAAATAGATAACTACTCTTCATAACAAAACACCTAACTAATAGAAGACAAATAGTCAATAAATAAGTAGTCAATATAACAAATAAGTAGTATCCAACATAATACTGCAACTATTACATAAATAAGTAATAAATAAAGAAGTAGTCAACACAACAAATAAGTAGTACCCAAAATAATACTTCAACTAAGTATACGAGCATAGATAATAACAATACACCTAACTAATAGATGACTAACAATCGATAAATAAGTAGTCAACATAACAAGTAAGTAGTAGCCAACATAATAGTACTTCAACTAAATATATAACCATAGATAATAACAACACACCTAGCTAATATATAACTAATAATCAATACGTATGTAGTCAACATAACAAATAAGTAGTAGCCAAAATAATACTTCAACTACATATATGACCATAGATAATAACAATACACCTATCTAATAGATAGCAAATAAGTAGTGGCCAACATAATACTGCAATAACATATACCTAAACATCTAACTAATAGATGACGACTTTAATGAAAGATTTCAACGATAGCCAATGAAGTAGCGGGACGGTTCGAATAATTCTGTATTGGACGTCGACGTTTGTCAATGATAGCCAATGCCATAACATGGATGAAATAACGCGGCAAAACGTAACAATAACGCTTAGCTTTAAAAACTAAAAGATGGAGCATTCCAAAAGCGAAAATATCGAAGTTGAATTGCCCTTTAGGAGGCGATTGCGGCGCCCCACTTTGGAGAAGGAGCGCCTCTGCCGCCGCTACGTTGGAGCGCCACGTTAGAGTGTCAGACTCCAGGCGTCGGAGAGTGACTCATGACTCACCGCCGCCGCACTCAGCTGCTGATTGCCGTTTCGATTTCACAACTCTGCGTCCAAGTGACGGGGCGCCAAAGACACGGTGGCGCACGCAAAGCCTCTTGGCATTTCAACACATTTTAAGACGGCGGCGCTAAGACCGCTTGGGACGCAACGTGCTAAGTGGAATCAAACGTGAAAATATATTTGTTTAATGAAATATATCACATATTATTATTTTTTATAAAGATATATACATTTTTTTGGGATAAACTTCGATTATTAAGTCAAAGAAATTGAAGATCGAGTGTTGTCGGTTAGCGTTTGGGGGTGTAATACACACTCCAGTACAGTAGGTGGCAGTAATCATTTTTCCAATTTGCTCTATACTTGAAAAAACTTAATTATGGCATCATATAGTTGAACAAAACTTGTTTATAGTGCTTTAGTTGCAATGTAAAAAAGTTTTACATTTTTAAAAATATTATTAGTCAGACATTATTGATTTAAAGAAACATTTTTATTTAAAGAATAATATAACAATTTAATCAACAGGGCAGCACTTTTAAAAATTGGAATTAACGTGATTTTAACGGAGATTTTTCTGTTTTTTTTCTAATCGTGCTAATGACTCATCGGCTTTCTAACGATGTCACACTTTAAGCTCCTCCCACTGCAGTCGTGTTTAGACAACAGGGAGCAATTGAAGGAGGCGTTGTCATAAAAGCTGAGGGAATCATTAAATACACCTTCTTCACCCCCATAAAACTAATCACTTTCTTAAGTAGATATAATAGTGTGAGTGATGTGGGAAATTGTAATTAGCTTTCAGCCCTCTCGAGGCGCCGTCGAAGGTCGCTTGTCAACAAGTGTCGGCGTTTTATAACTCAAAATTCATTGGCCTTCGGCTATTGTTGGTTTTTCCGAGAAAAAACGGTTTCTGTTTCTGATGGCGAGGTAACGAAGATTTGTATATTAAATGAGATTAAAACGTCTTCACAAAGTATACAAATAACAACAAATAAAACAATAAAAAATGAATAAATGCTGACACGGTAAAGACTACAAATGTATCAAGACTAAGTAAGTTTTATCACGTTTTATGCAAGATATGTTTTTCTTAAATTTCATAAATGTTATTTAGCATTTAATCTGTTTATCGCTTCTTAAAATAAAACAAAAAAACCCATTGTTTATTTTTTTATATAAATATATACATTTATTTTCGATAAATGTCGATTATTAAGCTAACAAAACTGAAGATCGAGTGTTGTCGGCTAGTTTTTCGGGTGTAGTACACCCTCCAGTACAGTAGGTGGCAGTAATCATTTTTCCAATCGGCTCTATACTTGAAAAAAATTATTTTGGCATCATATAATTGTTAAAAAGTTATTTCTAGTGCATTAGTTGTAATATAAAACATTTTTCCTATCTCAATAAAATACATCAAGGACAAATACTGTATTTACTCGCATATAAGCCGCCTCCACATATAAGCCATAAATTTAAAACAGTTATTTTTTCTCTATTTTTCTCCATTTTGAAATAAATGACCACATTGTCTTCATTTATGCGCATATAAGCCATACCCTGGAAAATACATTTTAATTGCCCCGCCCCCCAACAACCCCCAAAGCCCCTCCCCCATCTGAACAGTGGACAGCTGCATTACAAAGCCCAAATCAATACCACCGCATAAAATTGAATATGATAGCATCACTTATAAAGCATTGCCCCTCCCCCTTTTTTTGTTATCTTCCAGTTGGGTCCGTATCTCTAATCTCTCTAATCCGTTTTTTTTTTTTTTTTTAGGTGACGCTATCGCTAGCAAAAGCAACATAATAGCATTAGATATCAGTCCCTCAAAACAAGTCGATTCGATTACATTTTGCATTGACGCGTTTCGTCACACACGTTAGAAAAAGGGGGCGGAGTCAGGACATTTTAACATGTCTCCATTTTGTTCGGACGGGTTAACGGTAACGTAAGACTCCCTCCGAGTCGGCAACGGGAGGGAAGGGACATGATGGAGGACATGCTGACTAATAGCTATTGTGTCATCGTATTGTAACTCTTTTGTTGGGAATCGAACGTTTTTTCAAGACGCTAGGGATGGCCGATTGATTGGGTGATCAAATTCATTGAAGGTTATTTTTGGTAGCAAAATGTTTCTCTGAAAATTGTAGTTATTTTGTGTCCTGGATAAAAGGTTATGTTAAGATAGACAATATGTTTTGGTGTTATTGGCATTATAGTTGAGTTTAATACAAAAATTGAGTCGTTTTTTGAAGAGTTTGTTCAAAATTTATTGCTCAGTGCGCATTTAAATGAGCAAATAGTCGACTAAGTATGATTGAAAATTGATTATTTTTCTTCGTGATTTAAAAAAAAGCTTTAAATTATAGTTTATACATTTTTTGGTTTGAATACATCCTATTAAAAACAATAACAAATCAATATTTGTGAAGATAGACCAAAATAATGACTACTAATCCTGTCAATTATTGGTTATAGGTAATAAAACCCGACTATAGATGTTAAAGTGACCCCCTGGTGGCCAAAATGTATACATTGGAAGGAGCAGCACAACACCAATTGAATTGTAGCATTTAGATAGACCAAAAAACATGTTTTTCAGCATGTAACTTATTTTTCTCATTACTGTACATACTCCTAAAGTACAATATCACCGATTTCTATTAAAATTTCTGAAAAAAACGAACCTTCAGCTCATTTTATCGCTTTTATTCAATTTTTTTAAGCAAATCCATCTACTCAAAATGCACTACAAGTACCAAAACATTTCAACTTTCATTTTTTTTCTATCCTACCAAGCCAAGAGGGAATATAAGAAGAAGACGAGTCGGCTATTCAGCAGCAGTGTGAAGACAGAGAATGGGTAAAAAAAAAACTAAAAAAAAAAACGCTGAGACTTTAATGGACGTGTGCTTTAAGGGAATGTCAATGAGACTGGGGGGAGGGGGCGTGGCTAGCTGTGCGGGGAAATCAAACGCGACTGGTAAGCTTGTCAAAGAAGTAAACGCAAAAAAAATAAAAGCCCTTTCTTCCTTCAAAAAACAGACAGTAGCGCTTTTATACAAACATATCCACATATGCCGATTAGTCGCTTTGACATAAGAGCCAACCAATAGTGGATGACATAATCCCCCAAAATGCACTAAGAAAAATGTCCACATGGTGAAAGACAAGGTTGCTAATAAATGTCACGGTTGGCAAATTTTATTGAGGTTCACGCTCCAATTCTGAGCCAATTGAGATGTTTTCAATAAAAAAAAAAATGATAAAAAAAATTGAAAAGGGTCCAAACGAGCTATCCTGATGCATGAAGGGAAGATTCGGTGGCGCTAAAACCTTAGGGGATACTTTGCGGAATTAGTTTGGACTTCACTGAGCCAAAACCTGGCGTCTTTCTGTAAAAAAATGAAAAAATAAACCCCCCCAAAAAATACGGTTCAGAGGGAATCCTCTTTTTGGGGACTTATTTTCTTAACTGACCCACTTTCAATTTCGCACTCCGATAAAAATGAGGCTGTTTTGAATGGAGTTATGAGTCCTATGCGTGATGTCATTGGTTTCAACTATGCAGAAGCAAACCATTATTTTTGAATGGATTATTTCAATAATTGTGGGTTTAAAAGTCAAAAAAGTCCACAATTGCCTTAAATATACATTAGAAAATGCACTTAACTAGTTTAACTATTGATAACATTAAGCTAACGTTAATAAATGGATGCTAACAGGCAATAAATATTATTAGTCGTATATTATTATATGTATATGATAATACAAATATTATTATAAAAACATTTCTCTCAATTTATCCCTATAGTATGACTAGTGTTATTATTTATGCCCAAAAAAATTCAAAAATAATGTTAAAATATACATAATACTTTTAAAATAATACAAAATTACTGTAAAAAAGATCTTATACGCACATAGTATTTCTCCTAAACATTTTTTTAAAGAAATGGAGAGCTCTGGTTGACATTGAAATAATGAGGAAAAAAACAAGTTTTAAGGTCATTTACTTGAATGCTATTTGACAAAAAAGAGCCAATCGGAAGCCGGCATTACCCCAACTCGGGGTCAAATCAGACTTTGCCGTCAATGTCGTCAACTCGGCGAATCAATAGCGGCGAAAACATGAATAATTCACTCCGACCGTGAGGGGTAAACAACCAAGTGAGTGATAAGGTACAAAACGCAGCCAAAGCGCTATTATGCTAATCTGAGGAAATTGAAGCCCCCTCTCCGCCCGGCGACAAATTTGTTGCGATCCAACGCCATGTTACGTCCCAACCCCCGCCCAAGGGCAAAAGCAAAAAGGCTGAGAGGTATTGTTTTTGATGAATTGGGTTGATTTTATGTGGGCTGGACCATTTTGGATATAAAATTTAGATTTTAATTTTTATAAATGGATTAAAAGAACTGGATTAAAAGACCTGAATATTCCGGTTTTATACTTCTAAAACATAGTTATTTTAGTTTTTTTTTAAATGTATTTTTTAGATTTTACAAAATTATTTTTGAACTAAAAATATTTAGATTTTTTTTGTAAATGGAATAAAAAAACTGGATTAAAAGCCCTGAATATATATTTTTTTATAGATCTAAAACATTTTTGATAGATTTTTAGATTTAAAAAAAAATATTTTTGAACTAAAAATATTTTGATTTTTTTTTTTATAAATGGATTAAAAGAACTGGATTAAAAGCCCTGAATATTCAGTTTTTATAGATCTAAAACATTGTTTTATATGCTCTTATTTGAAATTATTTTTGAACAGAAAAACAGAAAAAAATGATTAAAAAATGACAATTCTTGATTTAAAAGAGGGAAAATCAGGAAATATAATATACATCTATACTCTTCATTTTAATTTGATGCTAAAACAGAAAGTCAGCACTTTCCCGGTCCACATAAAATGATGTAGCGGGCCAGATTTGGCCCCCGGGCCGCCACTTTGACACACACAAAATCAAACGGCCGCTTTTGATCTTTGTTATTCGCTCTGCATCAGAAGTGAAGATAGAAATTGAGGTCCTTTTTTTTGACTAAATGGATAATTTCTACAGCCCGCCGCCCCCCCTCTGGGCCTCTTTGCAAATGGTAGAATCCTGTTCAACTAATTTTATTCATGAAGCAAAAATGTAGTCATACGTAGAACTGGTAATGTATTCGGTCTTGCGGGGTTGATATTGTTAATGAAAATGAACAAAATACCGCCAACTAGAATTGAAGTGAGAAAAAAAGCACGTTTACTGAAGTAAATACATATTTTAATTAAAAAGAAAACCAAGAACTAACTGGAACGTTATTCTGTGTTAACAAATGAAAATGTATTGAAGACGATAATACTTTTTTGTTTAACTTGCGACTAATAAATGCAAACAAATACACTCTAAAACTAATTGAATTATAGAAAAAACTATATAAAGTAAGTCAAACTAAACTTTGCATGAAAAAAATACCCAAACTATTATCAAAAAGACACCAAAAGGAATACCACACAATTTCTTAATGCTAACGTTAGCATTTAGCCTGCTTTCTAACACAGCTGTATAAGTAACATACTAAAAATAATAAATAAATCATAAACTAAGGCCTTATTGTAGTATGGAATTAGTCATAAAATGCATTTTTTGTAGGTAAATTCAGAATAAAGTCAATAAAATCAAAGATCCTACTACAATCAGAATACATTATTGTTAGCATTGTTAGCATGGTTAGCATGAAAATTAAATTGAATGCATTTTTTGTACGTAAATTCAGAATAAAGTCAATAAAATCAAAGATCCTACTACTATCAGAATACATTATTGTTAGCATTGATAGCATTGTTAGCATTGTTAGCATAAAAAATAAATTGAATGCATTTTTGCCATTTTGAAAATCAGTTTTTCTTGAAATTTAATTTAAAAAAATATAAATATATATATTTATTTATTAAAAACTGATAGCCTCACATTAAAATACATCTAAAAAACGTTAAAACTCAGACAAAAAAGTGATTAAACAAAACATATCCCTAATTGCGGAGTCGCCGTTGGGAAGGGCTCGTAAAACCCAACATTGGCGAGATGGCGACCGTATATGCACGCGGAGGGGGGGGGGGGGGGGGGGCTCACGGGGGTGCCACATGTGATGTTGACCCACTTTAGATGTGTGGTACAATGTGGAGCACGGATCCAGAACGCTAAAGAAGAGCCGGTGACATTTCAAAAATGGGCTCGGGCTTTCTTTTCATCCCTTTCAATCGACGGCGTACAATGGAAGCCGGCGTCCATCATATTTTTCAGTGGTTTTTTTACCTCCGTTATTCACTGTGAAGGGCGGAGCTTGTTCGCTAATACGAGAAGAGTATATAGTACTTTTTGTTGGCAAGTGATGGTGCGTTATACTATTTTGAGGACATTTGTGTGCCTCATTTTGGGAATATTTTGAGCAAAATATCATTGATAATTTGCATTGGAAAGTCAGGGTGGAGGCGGGGCCAATAGAGCCAAGAAAGGTATCAAAATGTCAAACAAAATTAGAATTAAACTCATTTTTGAATGTGTCTGCATTTAAATTGCTTTAAACTTGTTTATGTTATGTTACAAGCGCGTTGCCATGCAAAAAAGTCCCCTCAAATCTGTCTAATTTTAATACTATTAAACCCATTTTAGTACCGTATTTTCACGACTATAAGGCGCACTTAAAAGTCTTAAATTTCCTCCAAAATAGACGGTGCGTCTTATAATCCAGTGCGCCTTATATATGGAAAAAATGTCATTCATTGAGGCTGTGCCTTATAATGCGGTGCGCCATATAGTCGTGAAAATACGGTATGTGAAAATTGGGGGTGATGGAGTCAAAGCACAAAGTCCAAGTCCATTTTGGCACTTGCGAAACAAAAGAAGCGAAAATTAAAGTGACACGCCGTTGTGATGCATCCAAGTGGATGTTGTTGACCCCAATCTGCCCGCCAAGGTTATCCGGCTTGGGACGGACGGACGGACGGACGAAGCGAGTGGTCGCCGTCACGTCCTGACGCAGCATGCCCGACCGGCTGCCGCGTCCTAATTTCCAACAGGCCAACGTCGCTACGTCGTGTATTTTGCCCTGAGAGACGCCAAGGTGCCATGACAGTGGCCTACTTATGGCGGTGTGGGGGGGTGTGGGGGGTATGGGGGGGGGGGGGGGTCTTTTGGAGCAGGTACTAGCCCACTAGCATTCGTGGTTGGATGCAGAATAACTAATTAAACATCTGCTAAGGTTAGGAGAGTTGAAATATGCCAAAATGTACTGGCATGTGAATTTTTACTGTGCATTATCTGGACTATAAGTCGCACATTTTTCATGGTTTGGGTGGGTTTGCTTGTTATAGCTAATTTTATTTTTAACTGTGACCGCTAATAGCTCAATATATTGTGTTTTTAGGGGGTTCTCTGTAAAGTTATTCATAAAAAAACTGAATATGTGGCATTAATAGCCTATTATAACTGTTGTTCTTTATTTTATAATTACTTTACCGTTTAATGTTAAATCTTGATATCTGATTAATTAAAAATGTTTTAAAATGTTTTTGGCCTGTGCCACATGTACTCCATTGCGAAATATAGTCCAACAAAAGCATATATCTAGAATAAAGTACACATTTACAGTATATAAACTGCTTCTCAGTCTCTTATACAGCAACACAAAAGCTAAGCTATCATAAATGCTAATATAAATAATGATAACATTATGAATGAGCTACAAAATCAGGTAGAACACCCCCCACATCCCCCAAGTCTCACTGACGCTTAGGTGAGAGCCATATGAGCCCATCAAAAGAGCCACATTTGGCTCCTGAGCCATTTGAGCCAATCAAAAGAGCCACATATGGCTTCCGAGCCATAGGTTCCCTACCCTTGCCCAACAAAGTGCGTTTTCCCAGTAAAAACATGAATAAGTAATACAAAAATATAAAAAGTAAACTGATTACTACTACCATACAAAAAAACTATTGATTATTTGTCTATACACTTCATAGTGAAGCTTTAAATATCATTATATCAACAATAAAGGCAATCAAATCAATTCAACTCATTACATTACCCAGAATTCAATGCGGCTCATCATCAAGAATCCTAATTTCAATCTTTTCGTCTTCTTTTCTGACATCCGTGTATTTTTTTAGTATTTTTTTCTTCCTCAGGCAAGATTGATGAAAACGATAAACCGACAAAAACCTCAAATGAGTTCCGCGGCGTACGCCAATCCCCCCTAAGAGCACGCTTGAATAATTCAGGTGCGTCCTCGCCGTCAAAATTCCTCTTACGAGAGAGCGTACCTCGGCGGGGGCGACGTAAAAAAATAAAAAATAAAAAAAACGTGGGACGTCACAAATTTCCAATGCAAATTTCGAATGGCGACACCCGCTTATGAAGCGAAACACCCTTTAAAAAGACAAGCAAACACATGCAAATGAGCTGATTAGCCCAATATGCAAATGGAATTATTATTCAAAGACACCATTAATATGTTAATTGACGCGGCGCCGATTTATTATATATATAATATATTAAGTGCGTAATAATCCGAACCAGTGGATCCAAGATGAAAAGATAAAGACGGCAATTAGATGCTATTAGGCGGGATTAATTCGGGTTGCCATTGAAGTGTCGAGTAGTAAAAAAAATGGAAAAATGACATGATGGGTAGATTCGGGGAAAAAAATAGAGGATTTGGTGGTGTTTTCTATTGATCGCTAACAATTAGCGACATGGCGTTCTATTAGATTTACATGGGAGAGAAACCGTAGCCTTGCTCACGTGGCTAACCTGGAAAGTAGCCTGAGGGTGGAAAAAAGATAAGAAGTAGGAAGATGGCATTTTTGGCGGAGTCTTCCCAAGCAAGACCGTCTCTATTGAACGCCATGAAGTTTCATTATGGTGGCGTGACGCCGTCACGGCGCGGCGTTCCGCAGAAATGACGGCGGGTTTCAATTGGCGCGGTATTATAGTTGGAGCAGATGTTCCAGGGGGGCTTTGGACATTTTTTTTTGTCTTGGATGTTCAATTGTGTTACGGATGATTAGTTTGAACCAAAAACGGGAATTCTGGAGCCTTTTCACAATGTCAAATTATGAACTACAACATTAGAAATTTGATTTTTTTTTTTACTGGATCAATATTAAACTTGAATGACGATAGGAGGAAGGCTTCTGGAATCCCTCGATTATTTGTGTCTTCATTTATCCCAAATGTTCCTCGGATTTTATTTATCATTTTTTCTGCTTTTATTTGTCATTTTTTTCTGCTTTTATTTATGAATTTTTTTCCTGCTTTTATTTTTTTCTTCTTTTATTATTATTATTTTTTGCTTTTATTTATTATTCTGCTTTTATTTATTATTATTTATTTCTGCTTTTATTTATTATTATTTATTTCTGCTTTTATTTATTATTATTTAATTCTGCTTTTATTTATTATTATTATTTTTCTGCTTTTATTTATTATTATTTTTCTGCTTTTATTTATTATTATTATTCTACTTTTATTTATTATAATTATTATTATGCTTTTATCTATTATTATAATTTTTCTAGTTCATAAAAATGTGAAATTCAATGAATTACTGTATTCCACTCCACAAACTCCTAACTTAACATGGAATTGAAAGATATTTCTTTGATAAATGGAGGGCTCTGGAGCACCCCCAAATAAATTGCACCCTGGCTGGTCTCCTGCATTGCCCATAGTAAAAACTGTCCCTATTCTAGGCCAATTTTGCCATCCAACAGTGAATAAACAAGACTATACTTTGACATTTCCCCCCTTCAATGGCTGTAAAAAAGAAGATTGAGTACTATATCTCACAGGTGATAATCAAGCCATCCCAATTCATTGACAAAGACTATAAGAATAAATGAACTGGTTTGTGGTTTGAAGTGGGAAACGATGGCGGCTGCCCAGGTTGCCAGGTTGGACGACGCGCTCTAACCGCCGTGACTGACAGCTCGGTTAATTCCGACGTGATGAATATTGCAAGACTGCGGAGTGCGCCTGGCTAATGTAAAACACTCTGAGGGTGCGCTTCAGTCCCGAGTGGCTCGGGGATGTGTACTACTATACATACGCACACCAGCTATTGGCGGAGAGCGCTGCCAACTTTTGCGTGGCGTTTGGCTAACGGTGGCCATCGGAAATTGCGATTTTGCGCTTGTTCGTTTGTGCGAATGTTTAGCATTTTGTTATCGTTGTCCTTAAGATTTTGTCACATTGAATTGGGAGTATTGAATTAAATTGAATGTCTTTATAGTCATCATCCAAGTACTATGTGTTTAAAAACCACCATAAAGACGGATTTTGTCACAAAATGGGCTCTGAATTGGAAGTATTGAATTAAATTGAATGCCTTTACAGTCATCATCCAAGTACAATGCGTTTAAAAAAAACAATAAAGTGTATACACAAATAAGAAGTCATAAAAATGAAGACAGTTAAAAACATAGTTAGCATTATGAGCTAGCTATGGTGTTTTAGCGCAAAATAAAAAAAATCTGTGCTAAAACAGAAGAAAAAAATCCAGCGGGGGTGCTGGAGCTTATCCCAGAATTGTGGTTCGAACCCTAGATCTCAGTGATGCGAGTCGAAAATAAAAACCACTACTCCACCGTGCCATTCGGAAAAAACATGGTGGTAGCAAAATATGACAAGATAGGGAAAAACATTTGATGTGTCAAAAACAACAACTTACACTTTAGCCTAATTTGAGTATTCAGAACCCACCAGGGTTCGAACCCTAGATCTCAGTGATGCGAGCCGACAATAAAAACCACTACTCACCGTGCCGTTCGGAAAAAACATGGTGGTAGCAAAATATGACAAGATAGGGAAAAACATTTGATGGACGCGTCGTCCATCAGGAAAAGCAAAATGTGACAAGGGAGCAAAAGCTGACAAAACACCGGCTGACACGGAGAAAGAAGTGGCGGAGGGGGGCGTCGGCAACTGTCACTGGCTCCGCCTCCCCCCTCCATCCCTACGAGATGAGCAGAGGGGAAAGAGGACAGGCTTGGCAAGTGAGACTTTTTCACTTGAAGGTTGACCTTAAAAAGCTTCACCGCGCCAGATAGCGCCGTAACGCTCCTCCTCGTGAATATTTCATCACGCCTTCAGCGATTCGTACGATACGGCGGATCGGACGCGGCGGCGAGGGGGTTGGCCCGGGCCTAAACGCTATTGGTGGGTATGGTTGGCGTGGTTGGGATGTGGGGCAGAGTGGCTCCGTCCGGATTGCACCAGGATGTGGATTGTTTGGATTGTGATTACTAAAAGCATTTAAATCCAGCCCCCGTTTCCCTCTGGCGCTTATCTGATCAGCACGGCGAGCCAGCGACCCCCCCGGCGGCGGCGGCGGCGGCGGGATTTAATATCAAACCCCGGACATAAGCCGTGTTCAATAGGCATGAAGCGCAAACATTAGCATCGGCACGCGACCCGGCTCTTGTATGCACGCCAGTCAATGACCAGGGGATGATTTTTTTTTTTGTTTGTCAATTGATTAAAATTGCATTTTTTATTAGGTTCGATTGTGTTGGGGAATTGGGGTCGGGTGGCGATATTTTTTACAGCGTGGTGTAAAAAAATATGGTGTTTTTGAAAATTTCTTAAAGTATAAGTAAGTGGTTAGCATGTCGGCCTCGCAGCTCTGGGGTTCTGGGTTCAAAATCCACTTGTGGGGAAATTGCATGTTCTCCCGGGATGTGTGGGTTTTTTCCGGGTACTCCAGTTTCCTCCCACATTCCAAAAAACTATATATATAAAATTATAAACTGATTGGACACTCTAAATTACCCCTAGATATAAAAAAATGGTTGTTTGTCTCTTTGTGTCCTGTGATTGGCTGGCCACCAATTCAGGGTGTCCCCCCAAGTCAGCTGGGATAGGCTCCAGCACCCCCCCGTGACCCTAGTGAGGATGAAGTGGTTCAGAAAAGGACAGCAAACAAAGAAATCTGGAGTTAAACTTAAGAACTTTAAAAAAAATACTTGTACATTCACAGCACGGTGGTTAAGTGGTTGGCAAGTCCGCCTCGCAGTTCTGAGATCGAGGGCTCGATTCCCAGTGGGTTCTGACTGGACACTGTAAATAGTTTTTTTGTATAATTGGACATTTTTTGACATTTTCAGGAGTGTAATCTGGTTTTATAGTTTTTTAAAGAGCTACAAAGTAAGAAAACAGGCCAGATGTACAAGGATATTGCCAAAAAAAAACACATTTTAAACAATATATTTCAATTTCCACCAATAAAAACAAACTTGACAAACCAAAAGTCCATCAACAGCCAAAAAAACCAACATACCTCAACTCAACACATCATAATCCAACTTTACCATTTTTATATCATCTACCTCATGACATTTCTCATAAAAAATGTCCTCCAACAACCCAAGATCAAACTACACAAAAAAAAACTACCTCTTTTCCCTTCTCCATCTAAAATCGAAAAAAAACGGAAAGTCAAAGGACATCCTTTTTTGATAATGAAGTTGACCCTTTTAATAATAAAAAAAAATAAGGTCGCAAAGACAAAAAAATACAAAGCTAAGGACATCCAGTAGCTACCCTGCGGCGTTCTACGTCATAGAACAGGAGGGGGACACACATACACACAAAAATACACAAAAATACACACATATACACACATACACACTCTTCACACTACAAAAAATAACTACATTTAAAAAAAAAACGGAAAAGACAACCCACCCACAGAGAGAGAAAACCCCAGCATGGAGATTTCCGAGGTGTTAGCTCGCGTGTGATTGGCTGTGTGCAAATAGGCGTGTACCTCCCACCAGGTGTTTCCTCCAAACTGTAAGATAATTACAACTCTTCACACTCAGCAGAGATTGGTCGCCGATAAGTATTGTGTTTTTTAGCTATAGCAGTTTTCATTATAACATACACACACACACACACCCACATCATTATAACTCTAACATTATGACAATAGCATTAAAAAAATGGAATATTTTTATCCACAGCTTTAGGGGGGATGAAACCGTACGATATATTTGGTGAAATATGCCCCAATGTGTGCAAAAAAGTATCGGATGGCATCCATTTTGGCTCAAAAGATACCTTAAAAATATGTTTCGCTATTTTCGGGCAAGTCTATAACCTGGATTGAATGCCAATTGATCACAAGGTCGATAAAAGTACATTTTGAGTACGGCGGAAAACAGTCAGGGGGGCTTTTGAAGTTCTGCTCCGACACCCCCGATGTGGCCGGATTTCATAATTGTGCAACGTGCGAGTGTGATATATCATCGGAAAGATTAAAATGTAGTTTTTGGGAGGAAAATAAGGACGTTTTTGAATTCTGTGAGGTTTGGAAAATATCTTTAGTTTTGGATATGAATACTGCTATAAAAATATAGTTCAATTTTGCTATAGAAGATTTGCACAAGTAAAATATGTCGGTTTTTAGAGGTAAATAAGGACGTTTTTGAAAATATCTTTAGTTTTGGATATGCATTCTCATAAAAATATAGTTAAATTTTACTATAGAAAATGTACGCAAATGAACTGGATTAAATCAAATTAAACCTAGATTAGGATTATAATTTCATAGTCATGAGGGCTAAGGGACCGTCAATAAATTTTAATAAATTTCCACAATGTTTTTTTTTGTTGAATAGTCGATTCCTGTTGATTTTGCGGCATTTTTTGGGCTATTTTCTGTTCTTATCATGTCATTTTGGGGGGATTTAGAGGATTCGTTTGTCAAATTATATAATAATAATAATCCGAGTTCCCTCGTTAGCCCCGCCCACTCCAAAAAGTCTGTCGGATGGCATCCATTTTGGCTCAAAAGTGCCGTTTTGGAGCATTTCCGAGGCTTGTACTTAAACAAACGCCTACTAAGGAATTTTCCCAAATGAGGCCTGATTTGAAGGAGGAGGAATGGAGTAGACAGATGGGCTACGCTAAATTGCTACGCTAAATTGCACGCTTTCTTTCCGGCGCCAAAGCTTGGTGATCATTTTGGGGGCGCATTCATCGCAACTAGCGCTTTTAATCAACATCGTTTATAGACCAGATGACTTTTTTCTTCTTAAAACTACATCAGGAAGAGAAGTTTTACATAAAGTTGAGGGGAACTTGTGTGGATAGGAATTGGTAAACAAAATTTGCGATGCTAGTCAAAACAGTAATTGACATTTAGCGGATTTGGCGGAGTATGAGTTGCACTTTTTTGCATAGTTTGATGAGTTTGGAACGAATACTTTGAATAATATTTCAACTGATGTTTTTTTACTCTTTCTGACCATCTGTTATTATTATTTTAGGCTTTAATTATTAAATCAACTGTTATATTAATATGTTTATACTCAATTTTACTATTGTACCTTGAAAATATGTTTGGAATTCGCATGGCCTTCCCAAAAATGCGACTTATACTCCAGTATGACATTTATACGTTTTTTTTTTCAATCTCTCTAACCACCAAAAATCTGTAATATATATTTTTTGGGCTCTAGTTATAAAATCAAAATGTTATGTCAACAAATTTAAACTAAATTAAATTTATGTACCTTGAAAATATGTTAAGCATTCTGATCCAGTAAAAAAATGTCTTAAAACTTATACACCAGTGCAACATTTATACGTTTTTTTAATCTTTCTGACCACCAACAATCTATAAAAATATTTTTGGGCTTTAGTTATAAAATCAAAATGTTATGTTGACAAATTTAAACTAAATTTTACTATTATACCTTAAAAATATGTTTCGCTTAGCTTCTGATCCAGTAGAAAAATGTCAAAAATGCGACTTATACTCCAGTGAGACATATTTTTTCCCGTTTTGGTTGTTTATTAACTTTTCTGGTATGACTCCTTCGTAAAAATGACTATGGCTAATCGGAAAGAAGCGTTCCCGGTCTTTTATATTTCTTTCCGATTGATTCTAAAGCGCTCGTTTTCGAAGATTATTGCCCTTTAAAAAAGGAAAGCGCCCTTGTTTAACTTGGCTTAAACGACTCTTGCTTCTTTGCTCGACGGGCCGGGCCCCGTTTCAACATTTCTCAGTACCGTCCTGGGAGACATAAAGCCAATGAGAAAGCAAGGGCAAGGGGGGAGGGAGGGAGACAGGCCCGGGGAGGGGAGGCGAGGGGGTGACGGAGGCAAGAGAGTGAGAACCAGCTCACGTTACTGCTACTTGCTAGCTTGCTAGCTTTGGGCTGTCAGTAGAAGGGATGTCCCGATGACATATATTTTTGCATGCCAGTTCCCTAAATTTGTGGCTCCGCCCAGTTGGAATAAAATACCTAAAAATGACGTTCTTGTGAATAAACTTTAAAAGCTACAAATGTATCGGAAATTATCAAAGATTTTTTTAACAATTTAAAGAATGTATGCTAGCTATCGAGGCTACATAAATAGCTACAAATGTATTGGAAATTATTAAAGGTTTTTTTTTACCAACGTAAAGAATTTCTGTTAGCTATCGAGGCTAACGGAAGAGCTACCAATGTATCGGACATTATTAAAGTTTTTTTTTTCCCCAATTTAAAGAATGTATGCTAGCTAAATAAATACCTGCAAATGTATCGGAAATTATTAAACTTTTTTTTTTTAACCAACCTAAAGTATTTCTGTTAGCTATCGCGGCTAAATAAATAGCTACAAATATATCGGAAATTATTAAAGTTTTTTTTTACCAACCTAAAGAATTTCTGTTAGCTATCGAGGCTAACTGAATAGCTACAAATCTATCGGAAATTATTAAAGATGTTTTATTCCCATATTTGAAAAAAATATGCTAGCTATCGTGGCTAAATAAATAGCTACAAATGTATCGGAAATTATTAAAGATTTTTTTCCCAATTTAAAGAATGCCTGCTAGCTATCGACGATACTACAAATAGCTAAAAATGTATTTTTGGATTCACCAGACTCTTATCTACGATTTTAGATGGTTACAAACTGCTGTCCCGATCAATAGTGCCAGTTATTGATCACAGATGATCAACGTCTCCCCCCCCGTCCGTTTCATCATGGCAACAAATGGCGATATCGAGCCCTGAGCTGGCCGTGATCATTCGCCAATACGGCGTGCAAAGGGCATTGACGGAATGATAGATATAGATATGATTACATTTCTATTCCTTTTCTATAGCGCTTGACCTCATTAGGATGAGCCGCAGGCAATTGAGGCCGACGGGGGAAGTCTATAACCTGGATTGAATGCCAATTCATCACAAGGTCGATAAAAGTACGTTTAGAGTACGGAGGAAAACAGTCAGGGGGGCTTTTGAAGTTCTGTTCCGACACCCCCGATGTGGTCGGATTTTATAATTGTGCAACGGGCAAGTGTGATATATCATCGGAAAGATTAAAATTTAGTTTTTTGGAGGAAAATAAGGACGTTTTTGAATTATGTGAGCCCTTGAAAATATCTTTAGTTTTGAATTAAAGTTTAATTAGTTTTGAAGTAAAATATGTCTTAGTTATAGAAAATAGCAAATTCAGCGAACTGGATAAAATCAAATTATACCTAGATTAGGGTTATAATTTCATAGTATGAGGGCTAAGGGACCGTCAATAAATTTTAATAAATTTCAACAATGTTTTTTTTTGTTCAATAGTCGATTCTTGTTGATTTTGTGGTATTTTTGGGCTACTTTCTGTTCTTATTGTGTCATTTTGGGGGATTTGGAGGACTCGTTTGTCAAATCATGACCAAATTTAATAATCCAAGTCCTTTCATTAGCCCCGCCCACTCCAAAATGGATTGTCTGCCTAGCGACGTCCATGACAACCGGCGAGTGAACCCATTGGGCCAAAAACAAATGAAATTAAACCAAATTTCTATGAATGTATAACATCCCTACTCTAGTGCCATGCGAAAAAATACATTATTAATAATTCATAATCTTTTCAACAAACCCGAATGGTGAATAGTTCAATTGCATTTCGTGGCTTTATTACGGGTAGGCGGGTCACTTTCTTTGACAGCGATTGTGCTTTTAATAAATATTTAATAGCTATGATCGCACTTTCAATTAATTCTTCCAAAGTGGGCGGAGCTTGCTTTGAAATATAACGAAATCCCGCGGGATTGTGTGTAAAATGACGACGTAAAGTCAAACCGAGGACGTCGATTGAGATGTGAGGCGAGAAGATGAGAAGGCGCGAGAAGGCGGTATCACAGTAGGGGGGCATGATGGGAAAAAAAGACAAAAAGGGGGAGGAGGAAAATGGCTGGAGAAACGTGGAGAAAATTGCCGTGCTGGGAAAGCTCCAAGTCATAACAAAACGGCCATTGATCCATTTTTATGACGCTTTTCCTCATTAGAGCAAGCTGCAATGTTTTGATTGGTCATGGAAACTTGCACTTGCCTTGCTATATTTTTTTTGTTACCAACAGCGACTTGCGACAGTAGAATTTTCGGGTTGGAAAGAAAAGATGGCGGTGGCTATCGTTTGTTTTACAGTGATTCCTCTACTTACAAAGTGGGTAGCATTAATTATACAGGCGTTCCTCTACTTACAAAGTGGGTAGCATTCATTGTAAAGTAGTGCCTCTACTTACGAAACACGTAACATTCATTGGTGACTCTACTTACAAAGTGGGTAGCATTAATTATAGAGTAGTTCCTCTACTTACAAATTGGATAAGATTCCTTGTACAATGTGGCCTCTACTTACAAAGTGGGTAGTATTCAGAGTAAAAGGGTGCCTCTACTTACAAATTGGGTAGCACTAATTATACAGTGGGGCCTCTACTTACAAAATGGGTAGTATTCATTGTACAGTAGTGCCTCTACTTACAAATTGGGTAGCATTTATTGTACAGTGGGGCCTCTACTTACGAAATATGATTCAGGTTACAAAAACACTCAATGGGAATATTTTGGTCAGGGAAACGAAAGAAGTCATGTTAGGAAATAAATTCTTGGCCCCAAGAAAGTTAAGTTTTTTATTGTTTTATTCATGATGTTAAGTTCTGTCAGTTGCCAAGTGTTTATTTTCTCCTCCTAACACTATTCATTGTAATGGCTCCATAAGTATTTTTTTCTTTTGTGTGTTTATCAAACAAAATTGACAATTTTTAAGTAAGTAGAGGTATCATTATATCGTGAATAGTTATAATATAGAGTTCAGCATACATTTACAAGGGCCTACCAAAAGAAATAAAAATGAGTGTAACGCACAAGTCGGGTTCACCACCATGGCACTAAAAGGTCAAAGGTCAAAGACAAGTCGGGTTCAAGCAAAAAAAAAAGCACTTCTCTCAACGACTCTCCAATCAGGCCATCACTCGTTAGCCGCGTCGCACGGCGCCGATGACATTGCGAGCGGCGCAATGCGTGTCATTAAGATAATGATGACAGATTAGCGCTCCGGCGAGACGGCCTCGGCGTGACAGCTGGGCCCGCCGTGACATCACCTCGCTTCGTTTGAGCGACGAGTAAGAGAGACTGAAAATATATGGCCGCCGTCGCCGTCGTCGCTCTCTCTCAACGCCGTTGCGGCATTGTGCTGTTTGTTATCTCACGCACAATCAATCACCGGGGCGGGAGAGAGCACGTGCACCTCGCCGCCGCGTTCCCGTACCGCGGCGTGGCGGAGTCTGACTCTCCTTCTACGCTGTTGTCATGGCAACCCATTAAGGGAGCCACTCGGGGCTGCAACGCCCGCCAGTGAGAAAAAAAAAAAAACGCCTCTTCGCACCTTTATCTTTCCTTTGTCTGGCGTTAGCATCTCTCCTAGCCGCAAAGTCGGCGTTAGCCAGGCGACCCGTCCGTCCGGGAAAGACGGAGATTCCACCTTCTGCCAATTAACGGGGAGATTTACAAGGGGAATCAGTCAGAGGGCGGCCTTTGGAGGACGGCTTTAATAAGGGCTCGGCGCTTTTCACGCTCCCGCTCCTCCGTGACGACCAGCTTTGCCATTTAAGAAAGGCGCGGGGACGAGTGGTGGGCTACGCGCCGCCATTAGGGACAACACAAAAAGGCCAGCTCGTGATGGATGCCAATTTACGGGGAAAGGGAGATACACCTTTTAATAACCCCTGACGTGAAAGAATGTCGGAGAAAGGAAGCTGGAGTTGAATTATTTCATGGCTTGGACGACGTCGTTGAAAGGGAGACAATGAGTTCTTTTAGAAAAATAACATTGAAGCTGTTGGGGGTTGTTGATGGGTTTCTCAAATATAAGTGGCAAGATAAGTCCTCATCTATATACTTTAATGGTAGCTATCAATTATATTGGGTCATTTTCCATAGCAGTATCAATTATATGTATATATATATGTATATAAAAAATGATATACATGAACTTACATATATATATACACAGATACGTATATACACATATACACATGTATGTGTATATATATATGTAAGTATATGTATATAGTTTTTTATAAATATATAATTGATACTGATATGGAAAATGTGTATACAAATATGTATATATGTGTGTGTATACATATATGTATGTGTGTATATATATATATATATATATATATATATATATATATATATATATATATACACATATACATACATATATATACATATATACACACATATATACATATATACACATATATATATACGTATGTACACACATTTCTATACATATGCACACACCCATATATACATATATATATATATATATATGTATACACACATATATGTATATGTATACACACATATATGTATATGTATACACACATACATATATATATACATATATCTACACACACATATATATATACATATATCTACACATACAGCTATAGTATATATTCCATTATATTAAAGGCTATCTGTACTATCACATTAACATAAAATATTTGTTGTCTTTTTCAGATCAATAAAAAACTGCCTGCCAAAAATGCAACTTATATACTAATGTGACTTAAATATATACATTTTCCTTTCATTTGTGCTACTACCACTTATATTCAGATGCTATTTATAGTCCAGAAAATACAACATACATTATTATAAATATATACACACACACACATACATTTTTATATGGATAGACTACAGGAAATATATTGTATATAGTACTAGAGCATATGTAAAAAGAGTGCAAAGTTAATGACTACAGCCTAAATCTTAATTTGTTATCATAATTTGACATTTGGAGGCAACTACAAGCATGTGAAAAGTTGTTTCATCTCCGCCACTACTTTGATCGTGCAATAACTTCACACAACGCTAACGCCATGACACCTCACGCATTAATTAACTCGCATGTTTTTCTTTACTTTGGCTGATTAAGCCTTGCTTTTGACGCACGCTACAAAAGATGGCGCAAACACACAAAGGGATTTTTTAAAGAAAAAGCATGTCCAGTTAATTAAGGTTCAGCACCATCCAGAAATTAAAGTTATGTTTTTGACATATCATGAGTAGGATTTGTTGATAACTTCAGAGCCACAGAGACAAAGTCAAGATACATTGCTTGCTGACACACTACATTTATATAGTGAAAAGGCCAAGATTAGAGCCAAAATGGACAAAAACGAGATTGGTTTTACAAAAAAACTTACTTGAAAAAATATATTTTCTGGTACAAAAGTTGTTATACGGCATACACAATTTTAAATGATCAAAAAACATAAAATAGGGTAAAAACGAAAAATATAACATGGACTAGATCGTGGGTGTCAGATATTAAATATAATATTTAGATTTTTTTAAATAAATGGATTAAATGAACTGGAATAAAATCCCTGAATGTTCAGTTTTTCATAGATCTAAAAGAATGTTTATTAAAAAAAAAATTAAATATATTTTTAAATTTTACAAAATTATTTTTGAACTAAAAACACTGAAAAAATGTATTAAAAAATTACAATTATTGATTTAAAAGGGTGAAAATCAGGAAATGTAATATTCTTCTATACTCTTATTTAAATTTCATCCTAAAACAGAAAGTTAGAACTCATCATTTACTTTCCCGGACCGCACAAAATGATGCGGCGGGCCAAATTTGGCCCCCGGGCCGCCACTTTGACACCCATGAACTAGCTAAAACCTTCCTCGCCACGAACAAAAAGCCTGACAGTTTCCCTGGTCATTAGTCCTAAAATGTGAATAGTAAATCCCCCTCCATCAAAAAAAGTCAGACTCCGCCCCCTCCGCCACACTTCCATCTCACCCCGACGAACGAGATGGGGAGGTCCACGCCCCCGTTCAAGAAATAATCGGGAGATACAATGGCAGGGGATGATAAGAGGCCAGGCTGGACTTAGCGGGTGAAAGAAGGACGTGGGAGAGACGGATGAAAGACTAGATTGAGAGGGAATTGTCCAAGGTGAGGATGAGAGGGAAGAATGGGATAGGTCAGGTGAGAAAGGGGGAGGAGCCAGAAAAAACGAGAGAGCTCTAAAATGCTACAAATACGTTACACATTTTTAAAATATTTCAAAGAGTACGCGAAGTGGGATTCTATATCGGAGGAGCTGATTGGTCTCTAAAAATCCATTCACCCGTGCAATGGGATCTAATTACCTCCTAACTAATAATTAATAGAAAAAAACGACGAGAAAGCTAAATTGATGAAGTGACCTCCATTATGTGTTCATTAAATAAACAAGGGTGGGCTAACTTTTTGTTTTTCTCAAGGACGGGGCCTTATTTTGAAAGGCTTTTTTTGAGGGGTGGGTATGTTATATATTAATAATGGACATGGTCAGTAATTGCATGCGAAAAAAAATGGTTTAAAGTCATTTAGAAGTGAATAAAAACAAACAAGTACTACTTTGATAACTTTAATGTATGCTAGCTTGGAGGTGCTACGTTAATGCGTCTAGTTTGAGGTCATTTTTAAAAAAGAGTGGAGCAATATGTACAGAAATCTAGCAAATTTCAAGTATGAATTCTTTATCCTCTGCCAGGAACAAATGAAAACTACTATTTCGGATATATATTACTTTCTCAACTTAGATAAAAAGTACATGTTTGTAAAAAATGTTCTAATAAAACCACAATATGATGAATGGATATGTTTCTTAGCAAATTTCAAGTATTAATTCTTTATCCTCTGCCACGAACAAATGAAAACTACTATTTTCACATCAAAAGAACCGCAACATTTGTACAAATTTCTAGCAAAACTACAATATGATGAATGTATAAGTTTCTTTAAAAAAATACATTGTAAGGTAACTAAGTCCATTTAAATGGTTGTCATTTAAATTGAGTCTGTACCTTTAAGAAAATGCTAACCGCCCTTTAGCATCTAATTTCTCATTGTTAATTTTTTTCTCCAAAAACCTCAAAATGTCATTTTCTTTTGGCATCACCTTGACCTTTTTTTACTCCGGCGTCAGACGAATAAAAACCCGGCCATCTGCCGCTACCCTATTAGCATCGAGCGCGTTAGCCTCGTGGCATTGACGTACGCCGTTTGGACAGCAAATTGTCAGCAAAAGAGCTAAAAACTAGAACTGGATTCAATTATAGTGATTTAGCTAGCGGCGAGCAGTGAAAGCGCCCGGACGGCGAAGGACGGCGACGGCCAGCCAGCGCCAGACCGGCGTGGCTGCCCGTCTGGGCTTGGGCATCAACAATGGCGGAAATTAAATTCCATTTAAAGCTAATCCCGTTGTGCCGAAGCCGGACGAGAGGCGTCTCTCGCTTCTATCGGGACGGACGGAGTAATCTGTCTCGGTGGCGCCCAACCATGTCGCAAAACGCGGAAAATTGAGTTTGATCACTCAGAGGCCAAAGCCCCCCGGGGTGCTTGAGACCGACCGACCGACCGGGCGAATGAGAAAGACAAGCGGGTGGAGTCAAATAGAGGCCGACAAAAAAAATGGGAGTGTATATTGTAGTACATGAATTCATTGTAGTGGTGATTGTGTGATTGGGAATCGAATTGGAATTAGAAATATGGTTTATTTTTAAAATAGATTGATTGTTTTTAAGAGTTTCCAATTTCAAAAAATTGTTTGGACGCCTAATTTGGACTCAATGTAAGTTATTACAAATTGGAACATTCGTTTTCTATAACTTTAAACAACAGTTAGAAAAAAAATTACATCTGGTCGGAAGTATAGTGCAAAAAAAAAAAAAAATAGACCTATATAGTACTATATGATATATTTATATTTATACTAGTGAAAAAAACTTGAAAACGTCCAGTTACAATATCAGTTAAGAAAATGAAACTCCTGATAGCTCAATTTGTCACATTGCATTATTTCGTATATAAATTAAAATCATCTAAGCTAGATTGTAAAAAAGTACATAAACAAAACATTTTCTACTATATATTTACATGAACTATACACCAAAAACAGACCATAAAAGTCAAGAAAGTAATTAAGAAAAGTCAATTAATCACATATGACTACAGTCATAATACCTCTACTTACAAATTCCGCTATGTGCGAACGTTTCAAGTTACACATTTTTCTAATATGCAAATTTTTGACTCAAAATATGAAAAAGTCCATATTCCAAAATCCCTCAAAAAGTAACTGCATTTCCCAACCCATTATTTTACATTGAATTCCCCTTATTTAGCAATTAAGAACTACAAATACACAAGAACTACAAATACAACAAAGCACCTATTTGCACAAACAATGGACGCACATAAAACTCTAAAATGTACTCTTTTTTTAATAAAGTACTACTAAAATCCCTGACTCAGATGTTATTGGTTTAAAAAAAATAATAAAAAATCACTGTATAAACTTTTGTATGCCAACAAAGTCAACAAAAACAAACATTTGATAGTAGCAACTTTTTCCAGACATCATTTTAAAAACCCAAGATGTCATTTATCTGTCTCTACGAGCGTAAAAGAGGAAGAAAACAAAAAAGCAGATGAAACAAATTGTCTGAAATTATAGAGAGATGAAATGGCCAACAATTACGTGGCGGCGAGAACGCGTGGAAACGCTCTCTAGCTCCCCCGGGCTCGCCGAAAAAATCATGTCGGAGCGCTAGCGGACTGACACATGGAGATGGATGCGCAAACACCCGCCTCGCATCTCTTCTCCTCGCCTCGCCTCCGCTTTTTTTTCCCTCGTTTGCATTCCTTTCACACGGTAGCGGAGGAAAGACACGCCCGATTTTGCAGTCGCCACACGTAGCGAGCGGGCGGGCGCGATACTCCATTTTCGGTGGCTTGCTTGCATGCGTGGACCGAATCGGCGGGTCAACGTGGTTAAAGCTGACACGTGCTGTCAACATGTCCATCTTTCACCCCCCGTTACTCGCTAGCTTGGCGTGGAAACTTCCGTGTTTTGTAAGTGAAGCAGCAGGTGGTATTTTATTTTTTAATTTTATTATTATCATTATTATTTTGTTGGTGGCCTGATTTGGAGCTATCGAGGCCCTGATTTGACACCCAGAAAATGTATTAAGTAAGGAAAAAAATTACTATATAATATTATATATATATATATATAAAAAATACTATTTACATATGTATTTTGTTCAGGCAATTGAAATAACGCTATTGCAAAATTATAATCAGGCAAAAAAAAGGTCAAAAAAACTACAAATCCATTTTTTTCTATTAAAATAAGGCTGTAAACAAATTATGTACTTTATGTAAATAAACTTATACTGCTAATAATGTGAGAAATTTAGATATTTTTAGATGGGATTTGTTGGATATTAATATTTTTTTGTATAGAGTCAATCACGGTGGATAAGTGGTTGGCAGGTCGGCCTCGCAGTTTTGGGGCCGAGGGTTCGAGTCCGGGTTTGCATGTTTTAAATAAACTTATGCTGCTAATAATGTGAGATTTGTAGCTATTTTTAGTTGGGATTTGTTGGATATTCATATTTTTTGTATAGTGTCAATCACGGTGGGTAAAGTGGTTACCAGGTTGGCCTCGCAGTTTTGGGGTCGAGGGTTCAAGTCCGGGTTTGCATGTTTTTCCAGGAGTACTCCAGTTTCCTCTCACAATCCAAAAACAAGTATGCTAGGTTGATTGGACACTCTAAATTGCTAAACCTTATGATTGGTTGTTGGTCTTTTGGTGCCCTACGATTGGCTGAATCTCTCTAAAAAAAGACACATTGAAAAATAGCAAACTTGTCCATTTTGGCTACAAAAAATGACTACAACTCATCAAAAAATACCTTCACTACATCACAACCATACTCCAAAACATAGCCTAGCACATTACCAACCTAGCGCCCACAAAAACAGAGCGCCTTGTGTATGTATTAACTCCAAAAAAAAGCGAGTCTACGCCTTTAAATACGGTAATTGTTCAGCAAAGCGGACAGAGTGGATAATAAGAGATGAGCGCTCACTCCTCACACATTATTCCACTTGTCCTCCAGTTTGTTGTCCCCTAAATCTCCACTCCGATTCCCGTCCTTTGTTCTCCGTCACGGGCGTCTCATCCAGTCCCGTTCCTTTATTTAGCCTCGCGGACCCCCGAACTCCCCGCCTCCCCTCCGAGATCGCCGTCTGCCTCTACCAACGTAGCGCTTCCAATAAAAGATTTCCAAGGTCCTTCAAGTGATAATCGGGTTGTCATCCGTGCAGGCCAAAATCAGAGCTTGTTAAATAAAGGCTCCTCTGTGCTAGCCGAGTTTAAGTAGGTGACAGCGGAGTGCATGGCGAGCGCTGTGGCGGCGGCGGCGGATCGATGCCAGAGGGCCCCTTGGGGTCCCTCCTACAAAGCGTGGACGGAGACTGAGTTTATCACAAAGAGCGTAGGGGGTGTGGCTTTAATTGTAGCGACAAATCTTCGATTTATGGGTAATTTGCCATTCAAAATACCCTATGTGAGCTTTAAAGGGTCCTAAAATAGAGTTTTGTTGCCCAATATATCATAAGTATACATGAATTAAGAACTCTAGACCAGTGGTGGGCAAAGTTTTGGGTCCGGGGGCCATATTGACTTTAAAAATGTGACAGATGGGCAGTACAAGATAGGATACATATAGAAAAGTGCATCCGTTAACAGTACATATGAAACATAAACAGAAAAAAAAGGATTAAAGGAGTATTAATATACTCATCACTCATCATTAAAGTAAAAAGTATAAAGTACAAAGTCAAGTAATGTATTAAGAAATATTAAAATGTCATTTTAAAAAAAGATAGAGGGGCTTTAAAACACCAAAAACTAATAAGATTGGACAGAGCTACTGCAACTGGCTTCCGCGTGAGGCGCCATTTTGGGGAAAAAAATACAAAACAAACATTTGGACAAAGTTGGCGGGCCAGATTAAAAATCCTAACGGGCCATATGTGGCCCTCAGGCCATAGTTTGCCCATGCCGGCCTATGAATGGTCCTAAAACAGATTTTTCTGACCCAATATATCACAAGTGGCCATAATATAAGAACTCTCGACCCCTATCAGGACCATCTTAAACGAGTGGGCTATTTTCCCGGTGTAGTTACTTTGCCCATCTTTGATTTTCTGTCCATCAACGGCGGCTGGGATTAGCGCCTTCTCGTTGATCCGCCGGTCCGTTTTTTTCTATTTTTTTATCTATGGCGGCCCTTGCGTGGACGGCATTAATCTCCCATCAGGCAAAGCAGCCATCTATCACCCCGCCGTCCATCACGTCAGATCCGTCATCCGCCCATCCGTCTGTTACGGACGTCACCGGGAAATGATCTCCCGTGGGAAGGCGGGATCGAAAAGTAAAGCTCTTTTAGACCAAATAAAACCCGTAAAGAACATATCCTATGTTTTGACTGATTTGTATATAACAGACAAAAGTACTTTTTGTTACCTGACGTGATATTTCATCAACTTTGTAATGAATTGTTTACCAACACAGAAGCATTTTGCAAATATCATTTTTTCCACTAATTGCAATCAGTCGACTTCGATTAACAATTTACAGCCTGAAGGGATACAAATATCGTCGAGAGGCTCCACAAATAAACAATTTGAACAATTTCCGAAATGATAATTCTCCAGTTAACAAACATTATAATCAATTCCACGTAAATCAAAACATTTGCAGCGTCAATCACTGACTTTGTCCCAATACGACATCCATTTTTGAGAAAAATGGGTCAACATTTCTACCATAATTCAATCCATTACATCATCAAACCCTCTACTAATTATCAAAGTCCTCGTGAATAACAGTAATCCCTCAAATATCGCAGTTAATATAGTCTAGACATAAACGAAACACTGCAAAGTAGAATAACCTTCATTATAACTACCACAATATGAATTTCCTGCCTATACACAAGTACAATTATCAAAAACTGCACATTTACTAAATATCACAGCATGTCAAAACACTAATGTATTACTATCAAAAAAAGTACATATTTTAAATCGTAACTACTTCAAAAACTGTACTCACAGTTAAAATAGTTCCTCTCCACTTGATATTAATCAAAAAATATACATATTTTCCTTTTAACTAGTTCTATAATGTCTTCTGTGTCTGTCTTGCTACTCCAACCAATAAAATCCCCCAAATTCAGGATTAAATAAAGTCCTAATCTAACCAAAATGATAATTTTAGTCCAAATCTAGTCCAAATTTAGTCTTCTAATGTCCATATTCCATAATTCCTTAATATTCGACAGATTACTGTATCATAAATTGCTAACTTAAATAAAAAAACATGACATTCAACCATAAGAAAACTTTAACAAACGTAAACAAACCATTACAAACTCAATTGACTGCCGCTAACAATGCTACAATCACTTTAAATGCTAACCAATTGCGTCTTATTAAAAAATAAATAAACTGTCTTTCATACGGCATGAAAACGTAAACCCACTTAACGACGGCGACATGTTTTTTTTTTTTGGCGGCCCGGCCAATGAATGGAGAGGCGGCGAACAAATAGCTGAATAAATACTGCGGATAACCCGATCGATATCCTACACTCAATTCATTTCGAGTTCACGGACGTGCGGCGCGCTTCCCATCGCGCACTGATTAAACTGGCACCGCATTAATTCAGCCAATCAATAGGATTTTCGAATAAATCACGGCACCCCCGACCGGCCGAGCGGTCAGTCGGGAGGTATTAGAATTCCTCTCGCCGTCGTTTTCCCGGAGGAGCTAAACACTTGTTTTTTTTGTCGTTTGGAATGAAAAGGATTCATCAATTAGCCAATAAGCGGCGATCCGTGGATCTGAAGAAAAACGCCGCTTTGGCGATAACCCGAGTCGCTGGCGTGTGACGGGGTGATACGTGCTAAGCTACGGAATTTCGGGAACGATGAAGTGTTTTTTGATTGATCGTAGTTGTGCGGGGTTTGAGGTTGTTTTGGGAATTAGCTTGATGAATGCCATTGATAAAATGAGACATCTATCGAAGTATTCTGATTAGATTGGGGGTATATTGTCGTTAATGGTGGTAAGAAAGATTTTTTGAAGTGAAATAGGACTACAAAGCTATTTTGTGAAGTGAAATAGGACTACAAACCGATTTTGTGAAGTGAAATAGGACTACAAACCTATTTTGTGAAATGAAATAGGACTACAAACCTATTTTTTGAAGTGAAATGGGACTACAAACCTATTTTGGGAAATGAAATGAGACTACAAACCTTTTTTGTGAAGTGAAATAGGACTACAAACCTATTTTTTAAGTAAAATAGGAATATTTTGGAAATTAAATTGGAATACACAAATATTTTTGGAAATTAAATAGGAATACAAACATTTCTAAATTAAATGGGAATACAAAAATATTTTTTTAAATTAAATGTCTAGGGTTTATTTATGATTTTTATAAACAAAAACTACACCAAAAAATTCACTTTTAGGTCTTATTTTTTTTTCAGTTCCAAAATCTTATGATCTGGATTAAAAAAAAAATTAAAATTTCAAATATAATATATATCCCCAACTTTATGGCCCTATTTTGGTGTGGATGGGCGTGTCCTCAAGAGCAAGGGGTGTGGCCAAATAAGCTTGATTTCATGAAACATTGGTATTTTTGACTAATCATATCTCCACATTAACTCTATTCATTATTTATTACATTATATTTTATTTTTTATCCACTATTACTTACTTATTTTATTCATTACATATATTTTTTCTATTACATTTTCGACTTTCCCATCAGTGAAGATTTTGCCGACATCTTTTCTCTTCCGTAAAAAAATCCCTGAGCAAAAAAAAATGCATAAATTGGAATAGCTGGATCACATTAAAAGGTCCGGCGTGTGGATCTTTGTAGAATGAGGTTTAGCCATCACTATTTTTGTAACCGGTCCAAAAGCAATAGGGCACCTTTAGTGCTGTTTTCATACTGTTTGTCCAGAGCTCATTACCACAGCTTGTGTGCACTTCAGGGTTAAAGTGCAGCTGTGGGAAAGGTTGAATGTTATTTTTATTATTATTATACTTATCTGCTGGGTCAATATCCAACAGAGACGGACGGAGGGCCGCAAAAGTGGATAAACAGACAATATAATAATAGGGAAAAATAACAGTCAAGTCCAAAACACTTAAAAAAAACTTGTCGTATGCTCTCATTAAATGCGCTAATTAAAAATACATTATTAACAACTACAACATGGGATGGCTGGGTGTTAATTATAATTCCTATTAAGGTTTGACTGGGGTTGGAATTCATATACAAAAAATGATTAAAGAAAAATATATGTATGTTTTAGTCGCCATTCCCAAATCATTGTTTGACTTTGAAAATGGCGAAAAGGTCTTGATTGTATTGTAAATGCATAATTTATACGTTTTTCCCGTATTTTCTAAGTTTTTGGGTAATTTCAAAGTGTGTACGTCGTATAACAACTTTTCTAGGGTTTTTTAAAAGTAGTTTTTGTGTAAAAAGGCTAGTGTCTCGGCCATGTGTGTCAGACTCATTTTAGATATAATATTTAGAGTTTTTTTTTAATAAATGGATTAAAAAAACTGGATTAAAAGCCCTGAATATTTAGTTTTTTAAATATCTAAAACAATCTTTTATTCTTTTTTATACATATTACACATTTTTGATTTCACAAAATGATTTTTGAACTAAAAACAGAAAAAAATGTATTAAAAAATGACAATTATTGATTTAAAAAGGGAAAATCACGAAATGTAATATACATCTATACTCTTCACTTTAATATAATCCTAAAACAAAAAGTCAGCACTCATCATTTACTTTCCCGGGCCACACAAAATGATGCGGCGGGCCAGATTTGGCCCCCGGGCCGCCACTTTGACACACGTAACCTAGCAATATACAATATCTATATATTTATATACATACAATGTCAATAAAGCTTCATTAAAACAGAGATCTACCTCACATTTTAGGTCATAAAGACCACACTTGTATACCAAATATCATTTTCTAGTCTACAAGAACCAAAATGGCTACCTACGGTGTTAGTTTCCAGCATTATGTATCACAACCTTAACAATCATAAACACAATAACCCCTAAAACCACTCTCCCATCATTCCTAAAACAAAGTCATCTCTTTTCCTTTGTTCACGGCGACCAATCCTCACAAAAAAATACACATTAAAACAATTAACACCAGTATAATAACATAATTTAGCTGATCACAAATGATAGAAGGATTATAATTGAACGCAGGCTATAGGAGCGGTTAGCTAACGTATAGTTTACGTGGCGTGTTTTTTTTTAATGTTTTCCGAGGCGGTCGGTCGGGGGGGTGACGGAGGGCGCCGGCGGTGGCAAAGGGGCGGTCTCAGGTGAGGCCGGCGAAGTCCCAACGTAATTATAAGCCTTAATTAATCCACCCCGGATGTGCTCTCCTGCTAGTTGGGCTCACTTTTCCATCACGTGACCTCTGCTCTTACATTTTTCTTTTTTACCCGGCAACACATTACACGGTGGAAAAGTCCAAGCTTGTACACAATAAAGTGGTTCTTGAACTTTCTCTTATATAGAAAGATATAAAAAAAAGGACTACAGATGGAAAGTAGATCTTACAAAATACACAACCCTGACCTGAAAAAATATTCTTATACTTAAAAGCAACATGACTTGTTATTGTTTTTACTCTAACAAAAATGTTGTTTTTTTAGACTATAGTCATACAAAACAAAAATTGTAAATATGTAAGTTGAATATCCTTTTTTGTTCACTTTGACTAACAAAAGCTTGTTATGTTATGTTTTTTTAGGCTATAGTCATCCAAAAAAACATTACATTAGTAATAATAACAATTTTAGATATAATATTTAGATATTTTTTTTAAATAAATGGAATAAAAGAACTGGATTTAAATCCCTGAATATTTTTATAGATTTCTAAAACAATGTTTATTTTAGCATTTTTTAGCTATTTTTAGATTTTACAAAATATTTTTGACCAAAAAACACCAAAAAATATCAAAAAAATTACAATTATTGATTTAAAAGTGGAACTATCAGGAAATTTTATATAGATCTATACCATTATATATATTTTAATATGACCCTAAAATAAAAACTCATAATTGACTTTCCCGGACCACACAAAATGACCCATCGGCCCAGATTCGGCCCCCGGGCCTTACTTTGACACACCTAATCTAATAACTCTGATCATTCATTCCTTTACTATCCATAGTTCTCATCCTAAAAAAACATCACAGGAGGGTGCTAGAGCCTATCACAACCCATTACACCCTAAATTAGTAGTCAGCCAATAGCAGTATATTGTCTGTCATTCCCTATTTTGCTAACCAAGTATAAAAGAGAAGCCCCGCCCCTGTTCCCGGGTAAAACTCGGGTGAGCATACTAGATAAAGACAAAAAACACACACACACATAGTGACACACACTCTGTTAATACATTGTCTCTCCTAATTTTGCGGCCTGACTGAACGTGTCGATGTTGAGGGTTAGACTTTAAAAGGGGTCGTCCACACTATTAAGAAGACGGCGGCGGGGACAAAGAGGTGAGACGCTATTGACGCCACGGCGAGGACCCCGAGGAAGGCACTCCCCCGCCCCCCTCCCGCCATTAACGCCCAGCCCATCCCGTGTTCCAGCCAATTACGCCAGCGCCCCCGTGTCCGGCCGTCAGAATAACATGAGGATTGATCGGACAAGCTATTAGCTCAATTGATCGCCGTTGACTTTCATTTGCGGGTGTCCCTTTCTTTTTTTGGAGGGACGGGTGGGACGCGGGAAGATGTCGGAAAAGGTGGTCGCGGGTCAGATTCGATTTGGGGGATTAGATAGTCTGAGAAATCTCGATGGGGTTGATGTCGGGGGATTCTGTGGTTTTGAAAGTACTGTATTACTGTATTGTATAAATTGTACACTTAAAATTGTTGAATTTTGCAATTTCTCTCGTATAAACCGCCCATGCGTATAAATTGAACCCTTAAAATAGTCTTAAAATCCTTGATTTTTTACAATTTCTCTCGTATAAGCCGCCCCTGTTCACATTTTTTTGCATATTTATGGTTTTAATAGGAGTACTTTGAAGGGAAAATCTTGATAAATAATCGCTATATTTAGATTTTTTTTAAATAAATGGATTAAATGAACTGGATTAAAGGCCCTGAATATTCCGTTTTTTTATAGATCTAAAATAATGTTTATTTTTTTTTTTAGCTATTTTTAGATTTTACAAACCGATTTTTGAACGAAAAACTCAAAAAAATGATTTAAAAATGACAATTCTTGATTTAAACGTGGGAAAATCAGGAAATTTATAATACATCTATACTCTTCACTTTAATTTAATCCTAAAACAGTAAGTCAGCACTCATGATTTACTTTCTCGGGCCACACAAAATGATCCGGCGGGCCACATTTGGCCCCCGGGCCTCCACTTTGCCACATTCTACAGTAACATTAGGGTAATATCGTAATGACCACTCGTGATTGCGCCTTTTGTCGACTGCCGATTTCCACTCTTCATCCGGAAAGCCGGTGTTTAACTGGCTCTGTTTGCTCATATTACCACGCATTTAACGGCTTTTCAAGGCGCCGTGCAAATGTATTTCTGCCGCCACTTGAGTAAATAAAAGGGGACCCCCCCCCCCCCCAGACCCCTGCCAAACCCCACCCCCTCTGACAAGATCAATATAACCTTGCCCTACTGGTTGTTTGGCATTTCAGCCAAGCTACGGCAAAGCTTTGGAAGGGCAGCGGCGCTCTTAAAGCGGCCGGATCGATCCGGATGCTGTTGCTCTAATAGCAAACAATATTGAATATTGCAGCACGGGAAGCCAAAAAAAAAAAAAGAACATCTTTATTTGTGGGAAAGTAGACACCTTATTACCACTGACTGCACACCATTGACTCAACATGCACTGTTTCAGAATGGCCGACGTAACGAGCATATTTTTTCGCATATATGCTGTATTTGTTGCTTAAAAAATTATGACTGAATCGAGGGTAAGGCTTATATGCGCATAAATTTGACTTGACATGCTCGAAACTGTAAAGTGACAATGACAAAACGCCGTAACATAACACAATGTGGCCTTTAGGGTCATTTATTTGAAAGTAAACAAGAGATAAATAGATAAAACTAACATTTATTTTGACGGCTATGAATGAAATTCAAGGGAAAAAAACTATCTATTGATAAAAAAATAACTAAATATTTTTAGTTCAAAAATAATTTTGTAGAATCTAAAAATACATTTAAAAAAAGCTAAAATAAACATTGTTTCAAATCAATAATTGTCATCTTTTAATCATTTTTTTGTGTTTTTAGGTAAAAAAATAATGTTGTAAAATCTAAAAATATATTTAAAAAAATCTAAAATTAACATTGTTTTAGATCTATAAAAAAACTGAATATTCAGGGCTATTAATCCAGTCTTTTAATCCATTTATTAAAAAAGTATCTAAATATTATATCTAAAATGGTCCTGTTTACATGAAATCGAGTTTGACACCCTTATTGGTGAAAAATGGCAGTTGGAAAGAAGTCCAAACAAAAAGACGCTTGATTGTCGCCATTGATTGAGAATCAGGGTCTTTTCACTCAATAGCCAGCCCCCAAAATCCAGCAGTTAGTCAGTCAGTCAGTCAATCCGTTTGTCTAATTTTACTCCCACTCAATTTATGGAAAAACAGTCGCCATCGATCCCTTTCTTGCCATTCGCGCACTCGCTGGCGGCCTTGGCTTTCGCCAGCGTGGCGCCAACGGACGCCCGCGGAATTGAATTAGCGTGAAGAATGGGTTCCAGGAAGCGGATCCCTCGGAACTCGAACCCAAGGATCAAACTAGACCATCAAAAAAGTGATTTACAGTTAAAAAATAGCATCTATTTTGATCATTTTTTGCAGTGTACTCTAAAAGTTTGGGTAGGGTTAACAATTTTACTTTATTTTTTATTTTTTTAAAGTATATTGAAAGACATTTCATCAAGATAATTGCTTTGTCAAAATGACTTATTTTGGAGGGCAGACGGACAAAAAAAAAAAAAAGACGTCCTAATATTGCAAAGGGTTTGTCTTGAATGGATTATAATTGCAAAGCATCTCCAGAATTACAGAGAATCAATACAAAGCAAAGAGGACATGATTATGAACAAAATAACTTCCTGAGTTGGACGGGAAGACGAGAGGTCGGACGGAGACGGACGGACTCTAATCGGATTTCGCTGTTGGAAGCAAAAAAATAAATAAAAAAACGGCTAAAAGAGAACTCGGCTTGATTGTAATGGACTTTTTTCATTGTCATTGACGGCAATAGACGTCAAAATCGTTAGGATTTGACCTTAAAGTTGGTGATCCGGCACCCCCAACAGGGCTAAAAATGTCGGCCAATCAGCAAAAACATGCCAGACTTCCACAAAAACACACAATTGGTACACAACAGTAAATAAACCACAAAAAAGTGCAAACTTATGTGTAATCACAAAACAAAATACATCACTTATCCACAAAATGGGGGTGCTGGAGCCCATCCCAGGCCACCCCAAACTCTTAACCAGCCAAACACATAGCACAATAAAAAATTTGAAAAAAAACCTCACTCTTACGATCCTCAAAACCACAAAGTGGGAATCGAACCCAAGCACTCCAAACCCGAGCCAGGCGGAAAAACCACTGCACCAAAACCAAAATATTCCAACATATATATATTTACAACTTTATTTTGCACTTCACAACTGATATGCCAAAAAAAAAAAAACATATTTTTGCTATTAACCCTTTTCTATTGCTATAACGTTAGCTACCATAGTTAAAATTCATTAAAAAAATGACATTTTAATGCGCTTTTTTGCCTAATTATCATAATTTCCCACCAAATTACATCATGACTCAAACATAAACCCAACTAAAAGTTTTTTTTTCCATACCCTGACATTAGCGTTAGCCCGTTTTCTAATTAGCGACGCTATCGTTTCGGAAAATCGCGACCGAATTTGCATTCCTGGAAGAAAACGAACAAAAACAACAACAACAACGGTATCTCGAGGACATGGAAAAAAAATGCTATGTAGCGGGTCAATTTCTGAAATTCATATTAGCGGGCGTCTTCCTGATTATTTCATATTAACATATTCATAGAGGAAGTCTTGTTAAAAGAGCTGTAGGGAAAGCATGCATATTATGAAAAAGTAGCACGCCAGAGTATACACTTTTGGGACATTTTCCCCCGCGTACATAGAAAAATTAAAGATGTATACGTGCGTATTGGTCCGTAATTTGCTTAGAGAGAAAAAAACTTTTAGATATAATATTTAGATTTGTTTTTTTTTACAAATGGATTAAAAGAACTGGATTAAAAGCCCTGAATATTCAGTTTTTTTATAGATTTAAAAAAAAAAATATTGTAGCTTTTTTTAAATATATTTTTAGATTTTATAAAATGATTTTTGAAACAAAAATATTTAGATTTTTTTTTGTAATAAACGGATTAAAAGCCCTGAATATTCAGTTGTTTTTAGATCTAAAACAATGTTTATTTTAGCTTTTTTTTTTACATATTTTTAGATTTTACAAAATGATTTTTGAACTAAAAATAATTAGATTTTTTTTGTATGAATAGATTAAAAGAACTGGATTAAAATCCTTGAATATTCAGTTTATTTTAGCTTTTTTATATATATTTTTAGATTTTACATGATTTTTTACCTAAAAACAGAAAATTGATAAAAAAATGACAATTATTGATTTAAGAGGGGGAAAATCAGGAAACTTAATATACATATATGTACTCTTACTCCTGAAACATAAAGTCGGCACTCATAATTTACTTTCCCGGGCCGCACAAAATGATGCGGCGGACCAGATTTGGCCCCCGGGCCGCCACTTTAACACCTGCGCACTACAAACTAAAACTAGAACTACGATTTATCATACTTTTTAAAACTCACCATATATTATTCAACCAGTGAGAGGCGAGAATCATTTTTCTGATGGCGATGTGACGCGGATACAAGAGGGAGGCGGTTAGGGGTGGGGGGGGGGGGTTTGGTTTTAAATCCTTGTGTCTTGCCGGGGTGGGCGGTTTTGGCAGAAAACCAATTCCGAGTCTGGCTTCTTGAACGGACAGATAACACCGTCAGACACTTCCAATATTCCCATTTATGATTATTTTTTTCTTAACACCTGAAGAATTTAAATTTGAATTTCATTTACCCCCACTACATCGACTCCGCCCCTAAAAAATTGCCAGGACAAACACAATACACAACATAGAAATGAGCAAAAAAAAGGGCTTACCGGCAAGGAAATAAACGAGCTCTTTTGTTTCCCTACCTCGCGCCGTGTCAATTTTTTTATCGGGTCCAAACAAAAGGTCCATTTTTTTAATAAGGTTTTTAATATGTAGGAGAATTACATCAACATAGGGATGATTTTTTTAATTATAACGGGTATAAAGGTTGTTTATGTACGAGTATTTTTGTGTTTATGTTGATTCCGTAGTCAAAAAAGCATGTCTAAAGTTATTCTACAAAAAAAGAAAATGAAAGTAGGACTCAATTTCCAGCACGGACATCCGTCAAGGACTCTTGTGGTCCTCCATCCTTCCCTCCCCTCCCTTTCCTCCCTTCCCTCTCTCCTCTTTGCAGAGGGCAAGTGGCCTCCGGGTCATGATTTGACAAGGTGGGGGGATTAATAGTGTACTCTGTAAAAAGGATGTTGAGAGCGGTTGACTTTGTGGCTAGAGCTAGTGCAAATTCATAAACACTCTAGCACCCCCACGGTACGAAATATTCCGCGCACGCTTGTCCTATTTTGGCCGCATCGATAAAAAGATGCTCACCTTTGCTTCCTGTGAAAAGCGGGGATGCGTATATGGGGCCATTAATATGAATAATGGATAAGATGCAGGACGGATATACGTATATACAGTAAAAAATGGGCATTATTTCGCAATGGGCTTTCTGGGAATCATTTAGAATCATCACAAATTAGGATAATAATAATATTAATGGTTCCTACCTGTGGTTGTGCGATCTTCTGACGCTGGGGAAGCTCAATGTGCTTCATTCATTTGTCCATTCAATCATTCATTCATTCAATGTGGCGTCCCAAGTCACTTTTTTGCACACTTCTTCCTTCGTGCGGATGCATAAGAATTAAAAATTAATAACAGCCCATCAGCTTGGAGGTGAAAGGCATGGTAACAACAAAAAAATTGAAGAAAATATTGCAGAAAACAAAAAAAAAGATGGAAAAAGTCTTAGTAATAGTCGAGTGCAGGTCCTCAATGATTAAAAACAGCCGGTGACGGAGTCCCAAAAAAAGGACGCCACCATCGCGATGTAGGCGATAAAAATAGCACAAGGTGGATGAAAAATATGTTTTTCTTTGCTTTGAAATGTCCTTGGGTCCGGAGGAAGGGAAGAAAACGGCGTCCTCATGGACTTGCAGCCTTAAAAAGAGACGCGATGGGGAGGCAATGCGAGGCAAAAGGCGAGGTGAAGCGAGGCAGGGGGAGGAAGGGAAGGATCGTGTGCAGCAGCGTCCGATCGTCGCTTTCTCGCTCACTTACGGACTCTTTATGATGATGATTATTATTATTATTATTTTCCCCTTCTTGTCAGTCGATAGAAAGCAAGCGTGCACCAAAAACATCCACAAGCGCGTGTTGGGGAGGGGGCAAACGCACTTAGCGTTTGGGAGTGCAGCTTGGACGATGACACGAGAGGCTGCTGGCTGGCTGGATGACTGGCACCGCCCCGTTGTGGCTCTCACAGATGAAACACGCCCCCCAATGTCCAAATAAGGGACATATGCGTTGGTTGGTGTTTACTTTACTTCCGTTTTACTTCCGCTATCTCGGGCTTTGTTTGTTGTTGTTGTTTTGTTTTATTTTATTATTTTTATTATGTTAACTAGATTTTACTATTTCGCGATGGCACATATTCAAAAGAGAATGTAAGGAATAATAAAAATAATAATAAAAATAAAATAAATAACTAAATTAGTGAATTGAATTGTGTGCCTTTGTTGATGTTATACAAGTACAATACAAGTACAATGAAACTATAAAGTGCATACAGGATAAGTAGTTATATTAATACGTAGTTACATTAATAAGTAGTTATATTAATACGTAGTTACATTAATAAGTAGTTATATTAATACGTAGTTACAATAATAAGTAGTTATATTAATAAGTAGTTACATTATTAGAAGTTACATTAATAAATAGTTACATTAATAAGGTGTTACATTAATATGTAGTTACATTAATAAGGTGTTACATTAATATGTAGTTACATTAATAAGTAGTTACATAAATACATAGTCATGAATAAGTAGTAGGTACACAAATTGACTACAGTAAAGTGCAAGTTTTAGTGCAGGTGCGAGAAATTAGGCTTGATTAGTCCATTAATTGAGTTGCGTATGTATTATTATAATATATAAAGACATATATACATACACACATTTTTATTTGTATATTAATAATGATAGCGATAACAATAACAACAATAATAGTAATAATGCGTGTGTGTATGCATATCCACAAAGTGGTTACTGCCGGGCTCGCAGTTCTAAGATCGCGGGTTCAATCCCCAAGTGAGTTCCGACCTTCTGTGTGGAGTTTGAAGACTGTAGTATTTTGGAACTCTTGCCAAAAAGTGGGCGGCAGCAGTGGGAGATGAATGGGTGTGCGTTTGAGTCAGCGGGTGACGCGTAACAACGCGCACCCCTCGCGCGCGTTAACGTGCGTGCAACGCTGCTGCATGCGGTCTCTTACTCAGCACTTTACAACGGGGTCATACATTACAACTGCCACTACACTTAAACGCGGCGAGGACGGCGGCAAAGGACGGCATTAAGAGCGTTTCCCCCCTCAGCCTCCGCCGCGTACTACGATAACCTTGCCAAAAGAGCTCATGCATAAACAACAAAATCTCAACGAAAATTGGACCCAACCTGCCATTTTTACCAGATCGATGATAGAAAATGTACGCACATTTTCACAAAAATAGGGCAATTTCATTCATTTCATCATTTTCCGAACCAATAATCCTCACCTGGGTTGTGGAGGGTGATGGAGCTGATCCCAGATGACTTCAGCGGACGTCCTGGGGACGTAGCTAGCCAATCACAGGGCACAAAATCATACCTAGGGGCAATTTAGCATAGTTAGCTTAGCATACATATTTTTGGGGATGTGTGGGAAAACCAAGTACCCAGAAAAAACCCATGCAAGCCCAGTGACAACATTCAAACTCTACACAGTAAAAACTCACCTGAGATTGAACCCTCGACCCTAGAACTGCGAGGCCAAGGAGGTAACCACTGACTCCACTGGACTGTAAAGTGCACTTAAGTTAAAAAAATCTCAATAAAAAAAAACACACACAAGCCCAGTGAGAACATACAAACTCCACATAGTAAAGACTCACCTGAGATCGAACCCTCGACCCTAAAACTGCGAGGCCAGGGCGGTAACCACTGACTCCACTGGACTGTAAAGTGCACTTAAGTAAAAAACAATCTAAAATAGACAGAACTAATAGTGATATACAGTATTTCTTCCTTTCTATTTTAGATATATGAGCTATATTGCTAAAAAAAATATTGATTAAAAGATAGCCACCTATTATTGATTAAAAATTGGAGAATTTCTTCCCTGGGAATTGATTTCTATGACATTTGTGGCCTGAACAGAGGACAAAAAATAAGCTGAATCTTGACATTTGTAAACTCCGCCATCCCGAAGCCGACATCTGTCACTCCCGGTCGTTACGTCCCGATACAAACATCTTCAACAGCGACACGTAGTACATGATACCTTATAGATTTACTGCCAGTCAGTGGCGGCCTTTTTTTCAGGCTACTCGCGTGACATCTGGCAAAAAAAAAATGCAATGATGTATGTTTGATTCCACCCCGGGACAGAAAAGTCGTGTACAAATGGTGTCGTCACGATTGTTGTTGCTAGGAGACCAGAGGGTGTGACGTACAACCTGCTGGGAATACACACTGTACATCTGTTCCATCCAGAATACTCCAATGTATTATTTTTTGTGTGTTGTTCTCAATTTGAATTAGGATATCCAAAATTGTAGCCATAGAAAAAATATTTTTTTCCAGTTGTGCAAAAATATTGTTTTGTTTAGATAATTAGCTTTGAATAATTAACACTACAAAAAAATACAATGGATGTAAACTGACCAGGAGAAATTGGCCTTACCATTTTGTATTTACTCGCATATAAGCCGTATTTGTCAAAATTTGTCGGAATTTGTCGAAATTTGTCAAAATTTGTCAAAATTTGTCGAAATTTGTCAAAATTTGTCGAAATTTGTCAAAATTTGTCAAAATTTGTCAAAATTTGTCAAAATTGGTCAAATTGGTCAAAATTGGTCAAAATTGGTCAAAATTGGTCAAAATTGGTCAAAATTGGTCAAAATTGGTCAAAATTGGTCAAAATTGGTCAAAATTGGTCAAAATTGGTCAAAATTGGTCAAAATTGGTCAAAATTGGTCAAAATTGGTCAAAATTGGTCAAAATTGGTCAAAATTGGTCAAAATTTGTCAAAATTTGTCAAAATTTGTCAAAATTTGTCAAAATTTGTCAAAATTTGTCAAATTTTGTCAAAGTTTGTCAAAATAATGACAACTGAATCAAGGGTACAGCTTATATGTGCATTAATTACACTGTCAGAAATAGCGATGATTTTTTAAATGATTTTCCCTTTTAAATTAATCCCTATTAAACTATGAATATGGAGATGAAAATTATGAACTAGGGGAGGCTTATATGAGAGAAATTGTAAAATTCAACAATTTTCGGGCAATTTTAAAGGTACGGTTTATACGCAGAAGCGGCTAATACACAAGAAAATACGGTACTTTGAAAAAAAAAACCTTATTTTGACTTAAAAAAAAACATTCGGAAAAAAGCTGATGACGTCTTAAAAAAGACAAACGAATGAGAACAATTAGTTTGAACAAAAGCGTGCCGTGAGATAAAACCAAAAACAACGCTGACTTTCTTATCTTTAGATTTTCTTTCATTTTGCCAGCACCGCCGAGTGTGTATTTTTTTCTGTTTTTTTATCAAGCGGCATCTACGCAAAAGCGGCAAAACTTATTATGATGTGACAATTGAAGGCCATTTCCACCGTGGCGGAGATTGGGAAGGAACCAATGCCAATGTCTGTTTATTCAAAGTGTGGCCCAATATAATATCCTCCAGCATATTAATATTGAGAATTCTAAATAATAGTTGTCTGTGTTTGGGAAAAGCGTAGATGACAATCATAAAGGTCTGGATGGGAAAATGATGATATTTGAAGCCGCTGCTGACCTTTGCTTGGGAAGAAAAGATTTGTGGGCTATTTGGAAAATGTCAACAATCAATTTATTTTGTGATCGATCCAGGTCGTCTATATCTCCCCCCCCCCCCCCCCCCCCCCCTTGTGAACTTCACCTCTTTTGTCATGTTGGATCGTCTTTGCTTACTTTTGGGAACGGTGTGTCTTCATATTTGGATGAGAAATGGGATGTTTTTAAGGAGATGGGAATTGATGATGGAGAGTAGGGGTGCTGTAGCCCACTTTAGCAGAGATTGTGAGGTAATAATGACCTGGAAATGGCCCCAAACTATTAAAAAATGACCCTGATCAGACTAGAATATATGATTAAAAGCATTAAAAATGATAATAATAATTCTTATAAAAATTATAATGATATGAAATAACAAAAAATATAATAATAATGACAATAATGATAATGATAATAATACTAATAACGATAATGATAGTAATGATAGTAATGATAATAATGATAATAATGATAATGATGATAATGATGATAATGATGATAATGATGATAATGCTAATAATGCTAATAATGCTAATAATGCTCATAATGCTAATAATGCTCATAATGCTAATAATGATGATAATGCTAATAATGCTAATGCTAATAATGCTAATAATGCTAATAATGCTGATAATGATAATAATGATGATAATGATGATAATGATGATAATGATAATAATGACATTAATGATATTAATGATAATAATGAAAATAATGATAATAATGCTAATAAAGATAATAAGGATAATAAAGATAATAATGATAATAATGATAATAATGATAATAATGATAATAATGATAATAATGATAATAATGATAATAATGATAATAATGATAATAATGATAATAATGATAATAATGATAATAATGATAATAATGATAATAATGATAATAATGATAATAATGATAATAATGATAATAATGATGGTAATGATAGTAATGATAGTAATGATAATATTGATAATAATGATGATATAGATGATAATGATAATAATCCTAATAATGCTAATAATGCTAATAATAATGATGGTACTTGTATCTCAAAGCACTCGCAAGTGGAGGTGGTGCCTGCTGAACTAATAAAGTTATTGGAATGTTTCCTCGGCACAATGGGCCGCATTGTGTTCTGCATACCAATGTTTTCAAAAAGCATAAGCAAAGACATATTTTCATAATAAAAGGATCAATACCCTATTTGTGTCGGCTGGCGGAGAAACATGAAAACATTTTCCTGCGTACTCAGCATCCCTTGGGGGGGGGGGAGTCTTTTCGGGGGGCTTTCATGCGTGCCCTTTAGATTCGCCGAGGAAAGGAAGCCTGTGGGCGGAGATAGGAGAAGAAATAGGAAGAAAAGCGGACGCCAAATAAAAAAAAAATGGAAGAAAAAAAAGAACAACCTGTATGGCATTTCCAAGAGCCAAGCGGGAAAAAAAAGCCAGTACAAAAAAAGAGTTGAAGAGTCCACCAAAGCCAGAGAGATTTCAGCGACACCTCGGCTTTTATGCGGGGCAACCCGTGACCACGGAGCACTTTTTCCCATGCTGATCTTTGCTCGCCACGTTTTCACGCCGCCCGCGTGCTTTTAGCTAGCCCCGTTCTAGGTAGGTGTCGTTCGTTCCTATTTTTAGGGGGTGGCCTGATTTTGGGAATCTGCCCAGTCCAAATTCCATGCCCAGGAAATGTACTCAAAAAGTAGTACTTCATGAAATGTCTTTTGTCTACCCAATTTAAATAGAGCTATTGCAACATTATCGTTATATTGAATTGGGATGAATGTGTGTATTGAAAGCTTCACCATGAAGTGCACAAATAAGTCAATAAGTAAGAAGTCAACATAAAAAGTAGTCATCAACATAAATAAGTAGTCAACATAAGTAGTCAACATAAATAAGTAGTCCACATAAATAAGTAGTCAACATAAATAAGTAGTCAACATAGATAAGTAGTCAACATAAATGAAAAGTCAACATAAATGAAAAGTCAACATAAATGAGTAGTCAACATAAGTAGTCAACATAAATAAGTACTCCACATAAATAAGTAATCAACATAAATAAGTAATCAACATAAATAAGTACTCCACATAAATAAGTAGTCAACATAAATAAGTAGTCAACATAAATAAGTAGTCAACATAAATAAGTAGTTAACATAAATAAGTAGTCAACATAAGTAGTCAACATAAATAAGTAGTCAACATAAGTAGTCAAGATAAGTAGTCAACATAAATAAGTAGTCAACATAAGTAGTCAACATAAGTAGTCAACATAAATAAGTAGTCAACATAAATAAGTAGTCAACATAAATAAGTAGTCAACATAAGTAGTCAACATAAATAAGTAGTCAACATAAATAAGTAGTCAACATAAATAAGTAGTTAACACAAATAAGTAGTCAACATAAGTAGTCAACATAAATAAGTAGTCAACATAAGTAGTCAAGATAAGTAGTCAACATAAATAAGTAGTCAACATAAGTAGTCAACATAAATAAGTAGTCAACATAAATAAGTAGTCAACATAAGTAGTCAACATAAATAAGTAGTCAACATAAATAAGTAGTCAACATAAATAAGTAGTCAACATAAGTAGTCAACATAAATAAGTAGTCAACATAAGTAGTCAAGATAAGTAGTCAACATAAATAAGTAGTCAACATAAGTAGTCAACATAAGTAGTCAACATAAATAAGTAGTCAACATAAATAAGTAGTCAACATAAATAAGTAGTCAACATAAGTAGTCAACATAAATAAGTAGTCAACATAAATAAGTAGTCAACATAAATAAGTAGTTAACACAAATAAGTAGTCAACATAAGTAGTCAACATAAATAAGTAGTCAACATAAGTAGTCAAGATAAGTAGTCAACATAAATAAGTAGTCAACATAAGTAGTCAACATAAATAAGTAGTCAACATAAATAAGTAGTCAACATAAGTAGTCAACATAAATAAGTAGTCAACATAAATAAGTAGTCAACATAAATAGGTAGTCAACATAAATAAGTAGTCAACATAAATAAGTAGTCAACATAAGTAGTCAACATAAATAAGAAGTCAACATAAATAAGTAGTCCAAATAAATAAGTAGTCCAAATAAATAAGTAGTCCAAATAAATAAGTAGTCCAAATAATAGTAGTAGTAGTAGTCAACCACACAAATAGGTAGTCAACAATATACATAAGTAGTCAACAATATACATAAGTAGTCAGCAATATACATAAGTAGTCAACAATATACATTAGTCAACCACATAAATAAGTAGTCAACAATATACATAAGTAGTCAACAATATACATAAGTAGTGAACCACATAAAAAAGTAGTCCAAAAAATAGGTAGTCAGCCACATGAATAAGTAGTCAACATAGATTCCCTTTTGTCCAAAATAAGGCCCCAGAAAAAAAATCTATCACCTAACCTGGCTTAACCTATCTCGACCTAGCCTGGCCATAAGGTTGCATAACAAATTTGATTCTTGCAACAAAATGTGGATGCTCGATCTTTAAGGCATTAAGCATTTTTTATTTAATAACGCAAAAAGTCACTTACCCTGGAAAAGATGAAACTAACCAACAATTTGTATGCAAGACACTAAAAAGACAATTTTCCATAATACGTCCCCCCTGGAGCAATAGCGCGCCGCACTTGCTTATTCTCATCACGTGCACCCAAGCCACAAAGTCATGATACGCCGCGACCGGAGCGCGAGGGCACGCGGGTCGTGCCGGGAGGGGTGCCGGATCAAACGGCGTGCTGGCCTCGCGTGACGCCCAACGATTCGACGGCTAATTATTCAAATTGGCGAATTTTTGCATGGGTAGAACGCAAGCAGAGCATTTTGCTTAATGTTTATAGTGGACCGGACATTTTGGTGCCGAAACCCGGGATGCCCGGGTTCGATTCCCGGGTTTCGGCACCAAAACTTGGGTCCGATCTTGTGAATGTTAATAGTGGACCGGACATATTCCTCAATTTCCCCCAAATACCTCCATTTGCACTATTATTTTCAATTATTTTCAATGACCCCCGCCATTGGTGCTTCGGTTCAATTCCCAAACAAAACCACTTGTTGCTAATTAGCATAGCGGAAGAAGCGAAAACCCAATACGGCAAGACCCACGACCGTCTTCCTAAGATTTTATTCCCCGCCTGGGGAAAACGCCGAGAGCTTTCAAAGGGAGCGCTTCAAACCATCGAGGGCGCCGTGTCGGGACGCCGTTAGCGCACTTACTTCAAGGTAGCGCTCTGACTACACTTTTTGGAGAAAAAAAACGAGTCGTGAAACCGAGTCAGCCTCGTTAAAAACATCGTTGGTTGCTTATTTCTTCTTCTCTTTGGCGCAAAAGATTTTGATCTCCGACCTAGCTTGTTAACACTCTAGTCGGCCGCAAACTTGCAGGTACTTTAGTCCATTTTAAAGTGGGAACTCTATTGATTTTCAATGCGAGGTGAGTGTGAAAGTAGCAGAGGTCAAAGATCAAATCGATAAAAAAGCAGGGCAGATTTTCGCCAAGAAGTCGTTGAGTACGGTTTCTGGTCGGAGGAAGAATCGGACATGTTGGAGGCACAAAGATGGCTGGCCAAAATAGCCATGAGAAAAAAAATATGTATTTACAAAATGTACGCATGTAGAAAAAATGTCCAAATTCCAATTCCCACAAACGCAACATAAGGCTCTATTTGCTACAATAGTTTTTTTTTTTAATGAAAATTTCAAGCCGATTTCAAGTAAATAGCAAATTAGCATCACAGTTCTGGGGTCGTCGTTTCGATTCCCATGCTAAGCTAGCTGGTTAAACACTAAATTGCCTAACCTGAGCTCCAATTGGCTGTCCTTGGTCTCTTTGTGCCCTGCGATTGGCTAACCACCAATTGTGACTGTCCCCCACCTGATACACATTAGCTATGGGTAGCCTCCAGCGCCCTTCGCGACCCTTGTGAGGATAATCAGTTCATAAAATTAATGAATATTTATATTAGACAACCAAGGTAGTCCAATCAGATATTTACAAAATGATTGACATATTACAAGGCTTATTGATTATGTGGATGGTATTCAAGTTAGATGCAAGACTGGGTCAAAGGTCAGAGGTTAAAGTATTTAAATGTTTTCGTTCTTCTCAGTTAGCACGCTACGCTAATTGCAGTTTTCAACCAATCGAGACTCACTTTGTCGCCTTCAATAGACGCCATTTGAAGCCAACTGATTAGATCAATGCAAGTATTTCTTCTCCAATCGAGTGAAAGGAAGGTGGGTTGAGGGGGAGGGGTCACATCTCTGTTCGCTAATGACCGCAATTACTGTACCATAAACGTCGCTTTGTTCCCGCGCCATTGGAAAAAAAATCTGATGGCGACATTCACGTTTTTGTAGCCGTCCACTGATGCTGATCAAAACAGAATCTTATCCTTCAGGGGAGGGGGCGGAGCCAAAGCCAAGCGCTAGGCTAGCTAAGCCGTGGCTACTCCTGAATCTCCCCTAATGACATTAGGAGAGTCTTAATGAGTTGTAATTGGAAGGCCATCTTAACTTGCTGGGCTAATTGCATCTGATTAAAGACAATATTAGTTTCAACGCCGGCAAATTGGCGAGTGGAGGCGAGGAGGTGTCGACGTTGCGAGGTTTTGAAGGATCAGTGGCGGCGTCCTTGTGGTCGGACGCCAGGAAAGGTGAAGAGTGACGCTAGTAGCCATTACGGTAATTAGCGTTGTACATTAGAGCGCAGATCGTTCCTTTGGTCCTATTGATTGTGATGGTGTTGATTTGGGGATTTTCCGTTGGTTGGTGGGGATGGCTGATTGGTTGGGGAGAGGGGGCGGAGCCACGCTTAAAGCTCACCTGGACTGGATTGGGTCTGGATTGACTGTATTGGAAAGAATGGAGGAATTAAATTAATTTTTGGGGGAATTTAAATTGGAATATTGGGATTATATTTGAAATTAGTAATAATAATCTTTGCTAAAATGTATTTATGGATTTATAGATTTTTTTCAATGTACTACAGTATATGATAGTGTGTAAATAGAGTGTAAAATTAGTCTGAATGAGAGTTAATTAAAAATATTAAATATTGGGATATGGCTGGGATCTACTACTTTATTTTATATTTTCATATTTGGTTAAATTTTTCATATCTGTGGAAGCTACCAGTTTGACCTCAAATAAATTATTATATAACCATGATTGAATAATTTCCAATTAGTTAGAATCATATTATTATTATTTTCTTTTTCAATGAATTCATTTCATTATATTATTTTTTTCATTTTTAAATAATTCATTTAATCTTATTAATTATTTTATTTTAAATTAATTAATTTCATCATATAGATGATTTTCATTTTCAATCAATTTATTAAATCTTATAAAAAAATTCAATTAATTCAATTTTTCCATTGACTTGCGCTAAACAAAGTGCAATAATTCCGTCATTTCTCACCTGCACCTTAAAAAATTGATAAAAATGAAATTACACCCTAAAATTATGAGTCTAAACAACTGCCAATCATCTTTGAAAACACATCCCTCATAATAACACATTGCATTTTTACATAGCACCTAAAAGTTGATATAAAAACGCCTGTAATGAGTAAACAAGAGTAATTACCCGATGGCCTCCCTAAACAACAACAACGAAAAAAGTGTAGCGCAAGAGTGATTTAAATCCCGACACAAGAGACAAGAGTAAATGAGGCCTATATGAGGCATTATTTCTTAAGCGCGCCTTTAATTGCCATTCTCACCTGAGCAATTGAATCATTTCCCGCATTTTTCCTCCTCCTCTGCTCGGAATATGAGCCTATAATGAGCTGTGGGTGTCCCCCAAAGCCGGGCCTGATTCTCGCAAATAGGTCTCACTAATTTACCAATTAGAGCACCAGGACCTCAAAGTCCATAGCACCCCCCCATCTTGATTATTCAATCTTCTACGGTGATCATCTAAGGTAGTAAAAATAGCCAAAAAATTCAGTCCAATAAGAGTAGCTTTACCTTAAAAACAAAAAATACTGTTTTTCTCGTATATAAGTCGCATCTGCATATAAGCCGCGTCTGTGTATAAGCCGCAACCTTAAAATTGTCTTAAAATTGTTGAATTTTGACCATTTCTTGTGTATAAGACGCCCCCTAATTTGATTTTTTTACCTCTGTATTCATGGTTTTAATAGGGAAAAGATTTTTTTAAAGGAAAATCTTAATAAAAATTATATATATAGTATTATTATTATTATTAATTATATATATGGTATTTCTGATTTTCTGTATGATCCAAATGGATCCTTTGGTGGATTGTACATTATGAAATAGTGTTATCTGCATGTAAACAAATTCAAAAAAGGAAGTCATGTGAGCAGTACAACCAGGAAAAGGCTCTGTAGGGGTCTCGTTTGCAAGATGGCGGCACCCTAAGCGATTAATGGCGGGTACAAGTGAGTTTTTTTCACAATTTATGCAAGATATAGAACATTTTTATACTTGAATTTCATTCAAAGACCTCAAAATACATGGTATTTAGCATTTTATCTCTTTATTTTTTCGCTATTTCAAAATAAATGACCATATCACCCGCATTGTCTTGCGTTATGGCATATTTTCGTACATGTCAAGTCTAATTTATGCGCATATAAGCCTTACCCTCGATTTAGTCATCTTTTTTTTTTAGCGACAAATACGGCTTATACGCGAGAAATTACGATAAATGTAAAAGTAAATAAAACGTGTCATGTCTACTGGTAATCATCTCGAAAGTTCGGAGATCAAGTCCCACCTGTCCTTACGATATTAGACCAGCTCTGTTGAGCCGGAATGGCGGAGATGAAAAAAAAACGTATGAAAACTGAAGATAAAGTTAGCAAGCGGGCAAAAGAACGTTATCTGGAGGTGCAAATCGAATTTACGGTTTGAGTGGAGAGCGTTGTGTGTTTCTTGCCTGGATTTGCTCCGCCATTAAAACTAAACCTGAGGACAAATAGGAAATAAAATGAGGGAAAAAAAAGCCTTCACGCAGTAAATATCAACAGCTCGGAGCTCGCCGCCACTGCTGCTTGTTATTATTCCACCAGTGAAGCGATCAATATGTGGGAGGTCATTTATCAATGCCTTTTTGGGTGCCAGCATCATTTATATTTTGGCCAACGCAATAAAGCCGGGCTATAATTCCTTCTTATTTCTTAGAAATTCCCTTTTCTGGATTCTCCCGGGGATGGACGCCATCTACGGGGAAGTCAAGTATTTTAGCGTGTCATCAAGAACAATGGCCAATATTCCGGGTATTAGCATTTTGACCTTTTAGCACCATGACATTTATTAGCAATTGGCGTTTTAGCACGTCAGGACGGCGACACGACCGCCATGTCAGAGTAGGAGAGTCAATTTTTTTTTTTACTCTTGAACTAAACGTGTTGGGAGACTGAAATTATTAAATTTTACTCAAAAAAAGTGAAAAAGGGGGATTGATTATTACTAGGAGTTTGGTTCAGGGGCGGAACTAAGGGGGGACTGGTGGTAAGGAGGTAAAGGGGTCGGGGCGCCGAGGAAACCTGGTTTTTGGTTTAAAAAAAGGTACTAAAAATGTGTGATGAACCATGAAGCTTTAGTATAGAGGGTAAGTATTATTTAGCTCCTCCCCCTTGGACAGTCCGTTGATTCAGGTTTGGTTGTATGTTGATTACTGTATTTTTATGACTATAAGGCGCACTTAAAAGTCTTAATTTTCCTCCAAAATAGACAGGGTGCCTTATAATCCAGTGTGCTTTATATATGGGAAATTAATTAATTAATTGGTAAGAAAATCATACCTGTCAATGTATGTTTTTTTATCATTTTAAGTTGTGTATGCTGTATAACAACTTATGTTGGGGAAAAATATTTTTTAAGTAGTTTTTTTGTAAAACTAATCTGGTTTTGCCCATTTCGGCTCTAATCTGGATAGTTTCGGTAACTGTTAGCAAACAAAAATGTCATAGTATTGTCATGCTTTAAGCATAATATGCCTTTTCATTAAATATAGCGTGTCAGCAAGCAATGTACCCAGAAAGTCAAGTTGTCAATACAGCGACATTTACAGTCTCGAATTTAGTGTATTCTGATTGGGTACTCTGTCCATTTTGTAGAAAAATTTTAGACTTTTACGTGCGCCTTATGTGAGTAAATGTGCCGTTTTGCATTTGTATGGGTTTTTAATTGCTTAATAAGGGGAATTTCAATAATTGATAAAGGGCAGCAATTGGCCGAGGTTGCCAGGTATGAAAAATGTAGAAAAACTAGGCAATAAATGATGTTTTATCCCCAGTTTTAGCTTAGCAAAAATAGACATGATTAGCATTGATTTGATTCCAAAACAGATTCAACACCTGATTTGGAATCAGATCAAAAGCAAGATTATGAGACATAAAATGCGTCACCCCAAACAAAATGATGAGCAAAAAAATCCTGTTTTTATATACATGTTAGCTCGATTTTAGGTGCAGGTTCGATTCCGTATTCCCTCCGGTTTTGCCATCGAGCCCTCCAAAAAGCGCCGTGATTACACAAAAAAAACGGGTGCCCCCCCTGTGCGAAACGGCGTGATCAGTCACTAGTTGGGGCGCCGCTTTCAAAGGTTTGTTGTCAGTCGGCGTGCACGGCGCGCTTCATTGAAAGCGCGGAACAATTAGGGTTTAATTTAGGAGCCGCGGAATGATGGCGCTCCGTCTCCAAATAACATCAAATAGCAGCGGCGGGACTGAGGGAGAACTAATTACCAGATAGAAGAGAAACACTCTGCTTGTGATCTTCGCTGGCACAATGGCGAGCGAGCGAACCAATGGCGGTTCGGGGGGGGGGAGCCTTTGCCGCCTTCCTTGCAAATGACACCTTCAAAGTCATTACAGAGTCTTTAGTTAGACCGCCAACTCCATTCACTTTGCGCCCTTTTACTTTGGCTGATTAAAACAGGCAAGTTAAGATTTATCATGGGAGGGCGGAGCTTAAATTGCCCCAAAAATTAATTAAATAAATTTGGCTGTTCTAAGACTTTTGAAATCCCCAAAAATTTGAGTCGGGTGTTAAAGACTGATTTCAGGGTGATACGATACTTATAATAGCAGTTGATTTATTTTCTGAATTGCTTATTCTCATAAGGGTCGCGGGGGGTGCTGGAGCCAATTCCACCTGACTCTTGCCTGGAGACAGGGGACAACCCGAATCGGGGGATAGCCAATCTCAGGGCTACCGAGGAGACAAACAACCGATCAATTGTAGCTTGGGGCAATGTAGCATCCAATTAGCCTAGCATGCTAGGCTTGGAAATGTGGGAGGAAACTAGAGTACCCAGAGAAAACCCACATAGGCACACATGCAATCTCCACCCAGGAGAACCAACATGGATTTGAACCCAAGACCTAAAAGATGCGAAGCCAAGGCGCTAACCACTCATCCACTGGGCTACATTAATTATTCGCCAATGACATGATCACATTAACTAGCCTAGCATGCTTGTTTTGGAAATGTGGGAAGAAACCAGAGTACCCAGAGAAAACCCACACAGGCCTGGAAAGAACATGCTAAGTCCAAGCAGGAGGACCGACATGGATTCAAACCCAGTTCCCTTGAGATGCGAGGCCAAGGCGCTAACCACTTAACCACTGGGTCAACCTTAATTATTTGGGAAATAATACAATATTATTAATTTCCAGAGTACGGGATACATAAAAATTAATCTAATCTAATTTAATAAATCTGCTAAAATAGGATTTTTAGGCAATACAGGACCTTTTATTAACCTAATAATTAATTGTGTACATATTTAAACGGTTATTTGGCAACCCCTACTTTATACTTTCATATAAATAAGTACTTTTATTTCCTTCACCAATTATCAATTACAGAAAATGATAGGTCCCAATTTCCAATCATACTTAACAGGGCGACCAATCCCGAATTTCACTATTTTTTTCACATCGAAGCTCCGCCTCCATTTGACCTTGAAACGGTAAACAAATTGTACATATGGAGTTTTTTGCATCTTCCGTCGTCAAGGAAACGGTAGTGTTGATTGTGAAAGCAAAATCAGATGTGTTATTCATGAGCGCCACGACACCGTGGGCGGCAAAACTGCGGGAAAAAAATGGGAAAAACGCCACTTGAGGCTCATTATGCTCACCAATCCTGATAAATAAACGTACTCGGAGAAATCCAGTGGAGTCTCCGCGTCTGGTGTCGGAACATCTGCTTCCCATAAGAGGCTTTTTTTGGGGGGGTGTTTGTAGCCATTGTGCGGGTGCGCTTTAAGTGCAAGTGACTGGCTTTTACTCGTAACCGCTGATTAATAATACAGATGAAATAAAATAACACGTGGGAGCCCAAGCAGGAACGGGTGTGGCCGAAGGGGAAAGGCTGGCGTACGGGATTTGGGGGGGAAATAAAACAACATATTCCGGGGGAGCCGGGATTGGCTGGCGTGGAGCCATTTTGGCTCCGTCATTGGGGGTGACGGAGAGTTCGGTGTGAACTGGGTTGAAAGAGAGAAGACGCTCAATTAAAAGTTGGGGGATTTGGTTTACATGAGCTAATTGTTGTTAGCATCTAGGAACACAAAAAAACCTAATTGAAAGTATTCCTGATTGTAATTAAAGTACATGGAGGCTCTTGAGCCACATCCGGCTTTTTGTTAATTGTTATATTTTGTATGTACTGTGGATTTTTGGGGCGCAGTGGTTATTAGTGTGTCGGCTTAATAGTTCTGGGTTCAAAACCAGGTAGGTTTGTATGTTTGTGGGTTGAGTGGGTTTTCTTTGGGTACTCCAGTTTAGTCCCACGTTCCAAAAATATGCATGCTAAGCTGGTTGGTTGGTCGAAATTGCCCATAGCTGTGATTGGTTGTTGTTTTGTCAGGGCCTGAGATTGTTTGAAGCAAGATGGGATTGGCTCCGGCACCCCCTATGACCCTAGTGAGGATGAAGTGGTTCAGAAAATTAATGAATAGGGCTCCAATATGCCAAAATATATTTTTTTATATTATTTTCTAATGGGCCGTGATGAATTTGAGTGTTTTAAGAGATAATAAAAATAACATTAATATGAAATTAGGTAAAATTCATGTTAATCTTATTTTTATTCTTTCTTAAAACACCAAAAAACACCTAAAAAAATAATATATAAAAAAATACTTTGGTAGATTGGAATATGTATGCTGCTTTTTGGCATATGGTGTGTCACAGTTTCAATTTTTTTTAACTTTGCATAAAAAGCAGACTTTTTTTGTCCTTTTGTTGCCTATCAAATACTTTGACTTTCCTGTCATTTGCTTGTTTTTTGGCCTTTTGAAGGCGCGTGCGTCTCTGGCCCATCTCTTTCCGCCACGTCAAGGCTAATGGAAAACACTAGCGCCTAATCAAAAATCAATTAAAAACACCTCGCCACCAAGTCTCCAGAGGAAGACTTAAGGTCGGTCGAGGCCGGCCGGAATGGAAAGGCTTCCCGTATCCCTTCAAACGCTCTGCGCTTTTCGCTAGCTCTTCCCTTCGCCCTTTAAGCTCCGCCCTCCTGTCTACTGGAAGTCGGCAACATGATTTACGAGAACGGAGAACTTCATTTATATATTTTTTTTCTTCCTCTCGCATCCTCTCATTTATTTATTAGATTTTTTTTGTGTTCTCTTCCCCCGGCCCCGCCTCTTCCTGTCTCGGTGGCGGACGAGAGTGGGAGAGGGAAGACGGGCAGGAGATGGGGAGAGTGGTCTCCGGGCAGACCGGGAGGGAGACTGGCCGGCCCGCAGACATGGAACGGATCTGTCCCACACTTAATGGCATTAGTGGCGTCCCTGAGTGGGGGAGGGGCCGGCCGGTCGGCCGGCGGAGAGACGGCCTAACGTATTAAAAGGGTTTCTATGGCGGACGCTTGTCTGCTTCGCTTTAACTCTGGGATGCTTTAGCTTTTTCCAGGATTGAGGCCTGAAACTTTTAGCATACAGATGCCTTTTTCGAGCAAAGTGTTGTCGTATTAAGCCATTTGAAGCAAAACAATGGAGTCATTGGAGTCATGGGGGTTATGGGAGTTATGGGAGTTATGGGAGTTATGGGAGTTATGGGAGTCATGGGAGTCATGGGAGTCGTGGGAGTCGTGGGAGTCGTGGGAGTCATGGGAGTCTTGTGAGTCTTGTGAGTCTTGTGAGTCTTGTGATTCTTGTGAGTCTTGTGAGTCATGGGAGTCATGGGAGTTGAGTTATGGAGTCATGAGTCATGGGAGTCATGAGTCATGGGGGTCATGGGAGTTGAATTATGGAGTTATGAAGTCATGAGTCATGGGAGTCATGAGTCATGTGAGTCATGGAAGTCTTGGGAGTCTTGGGAGTCTTGGGAGTCTTGGGAGTCATGGGAGTTGAGTTATGGAGTTATGAAGTCATGAGTCATGGGAGTCTTGTGAGTCATGTGAGTCATGGGAGTCTTGTGAGTCATGTGAGTCATGGGAGTCTTGGGAGTCTTGGGAGTCTTGGGAGTCTTGGGAGTCTTGGGAGTCATGGGAGTTGAGTTATGGAGTTATGAAGTCATGAGTCATGGGAGTCATGTGAGTCATGGGAGTCATGGAAGATTTGAATGTCCATGGCGTGGTTGGAGGTGAAATAGCGGAAAAGATGGTGGCAGATTTGAAATTAGCGCCTGAAAAGTGCCAAACTGTTTATTTTTAATAATAATCTCGTCTCATTTTATTTTCTGAACCGTTTTATCCTCATTAGGGTTGTGGGGGTGCTTGAGCCATTCCCTAGCATAGCATGTTATTGGGATGTGCGATAAAAATTGGAAGGCTGGCGTCGGCGAAGAAATCCGTGTCAGAAAAGACAGCGGCGAGGGGAGAGAAATAGAGGGGGGGTGCCGGAGTTGGTGTGGAGGGAGTGATATCTCCCACGTATCAAGTGTAAGACGGCCTGCGAAGTAGCCAGAGGAGGGGAAGTGGCCTGGGAATGTAAGAGGACGCCGATAGACAGGCGGAGGGAGACGGTGATGGATGGAGCGCCGTTTTGGTAAATATACATGGGCCCCGCCCGCCTTGGGGCTCTTTGGGCTGTCTCAGCACGGCCCCGCCCACACCGATGCCCAGATTTCATTCCGCCTTTAAGAAATGGTTAACTTACAATATTGTCACAGCTGTATTGGCAATATGAGTACGACTCCCGCCGTCACGTCGCCGCTTTGATGGATCTCTTTTTGCTCGGCGTGGGCGAGGCGGAAACTCTTCAACGTTTGCTAAACTGCCGCCGCCGCCCCGCCGTGCTTCTCAAAATGAGTGTCCACAAATGGCCAATTTTTGGAGGGGAAATCGATACGGTGCAAAATTGTTGGCAGTTTAATGAAAAGCAAAATGACAAGCGCTAGTTTTGTTTTGTTTTGTTAATTGCGTTGGTTGCTGTAATGCTTAAAAATGTACCTTTTTGACAAAAAGATCCTTTTAAAGGGGTCGGAAGCTAATCTATGACCCGCATTTAGCATTTTTTTACAGAATACAGAACACTTTCAGTTTATGTAATTATGTGAATCAAGGGTTGGTTTGCGGGCCGCTTTAAGGTCAACTTGATTTTATGTGGGCCGGACCATTTTAGATATAATATGTAGATTTTTTTTAAATAAATGGATTAAAATAATTGGAATAAAAGCCCTGAAAATTCAGTTTTTTATAGATCTAAAACAATGTTTATTTTACCTTTTTTTTAAATATATTTTTAGATTTTACAAAATGATTTTTGAACTAAAAATATTTAGATTTTTTTTAATAAATAGATTAAAAAAAACTGGATTAAAAATCCCTGAATATTCCGTTTTTCATAGATCGAAAACAATGTTTATTTTACAGAAGAAAATGATTAAAAAATGTCAATTACTGATTTCAAAGGGCGACAAAATCAGGAAATGTAATATACGTCTATACTCTTCATTTTGATTTGAACCTAAAACAGAAAGTCAGCACTCATAATTTACTTTATCGGGCCGCAAAAAATGATCCGGCGGACCAGATTTGGCCCTCGGGCCGCCACTTTCACACATATGATGTAAATACATGAATCATTGGATCTGGATCTCAATTGGAGATGGCTATTTAGGAAGATATTATATCTAGAGAAGTGTTTGTGGCCTGTTTTTTAAATGCATGTGTTTATCCGGCAGTTAATTCTGGAACGTCCATTAAGACTAACCTTGTTTTTTTTCAAATTCAGCCATTAAAGTGCGACTTGTGAGCATTGGCCGTCGATGAAGACATCATCCATCATTCCAGTGATGTTCTGCCAAAGTACTTGAAGTATAAATAGTCAGGCTTTTCAAGTCCTACCTGTTTTTCAACGAGGAAAAAAAAACGCCATCGTCAACAAACACAAGACTTTGTGCAAATCAAAAGAGTAAAAATAAGCTCTCGTACTTATTCATCAAGGACCAATCACTCTGTCAGAAGCAGCGTGGCGGTCTTTTATCCGCCGTCATTATTTCGTATCGCCATGGCAGCCGAGCGTGTCCGTTTTTGGAGCGTTATCTCATCGTCGTCGTGGCGTCTTGAGAAAAACCCAAAAAAATTTAAATTAAATGAGAGTTTTGAAAGCTTTTTGTTTTGTTTGTTTGTTATTTATGTTGAGAGTCGCAAAGGCATGATTGGTCGCTTGAACCCTTTTTTGGGTACTTAACTTAACTTTAAACGACATTGATGGCGCCAATGCATTTTTTGGAAGAGGAGACTAGTGGACGATTTGTGAATAGCAGGTAAGGACTTAAATATGAACACTTTTTAAAAAATGTAATTCAACTTTAGAATTAATTTTTCATGGAAACGTATTCTAAGAAACACTAGATAAGCAACAAAAACACAACTTGAGAATTTAGACATCTATCACAGTCACAATATGTGTCAATGTGCGGCCCGTGGGCCAAATCTGGTCCGCTGAATCGTTTTGTGCGGCCCGGTAAATTAAATCATGAGTGCCGACTTTCTGTTTTAGGATCAAATTAAAATGAAGAGTATAGATGTATATTACATTTCCTGATTTTCCCCCTTTTAAATCAATAATTGTCATTTTTTAATCATTTTTTCTGAGTTTTTAGTTCAGAAATCATTTTGTAAAATCTAAAAATATTTTTAAAAAAAAGCTAAAATAAACATTGTTTTAAATCTATTCAGGGCTTTTAATCCAGTTCTTTTAATCCATTTATATAAAAAAATATTGAAATATTATATCTAAAATGGTCCAATTCACATGAAATCGGCATCCATTGATACCCATGAGTTAATGATAATATTTTTATACATACAATCATAATTGAAACATAGTTTTCACACAGATGTACTTCACCACAACTGTCAGATTCTTACATTAATTATTTTTTAGGCTATAATCATCAGAAAAAATGTTATATTGACAGATACATGTTATTATTGTTACAATAACATATGCTTATTCTCAATTTCTGACCCAATACAAAACAACCCACCCAAAAAATGCGCCTTATACTCCAGTTCGCCTTGTATAACTCCCCCCAATATATTTAATATTCCTCATCTAGCGCGACTTATACACCAAAAAACAACGATAATCCACAATACCAACTTCCAAGAAAGTAGCACAAATGGACCGAACGTTGGGTCCTCGGGTTCGACCCCCATGACCAGATGACGCAAGCCTGTTAAGACAAAATTAATGAAGAGCTTCAATTAAAGATGGTGAAGCGAGCCGGCCTGACGCCCACGCATCCCCCGTGTCGGAAAGCCGCTCTTATTGTGAAGAAATCAAACGCAAACATACACACACACACACACATTTCCAACTTTATTTTTTTTTCCTTTTTCTTAGCGCTAACGCTAACGCTACACCTACGCGTCAACACACAAAGACACACACACACCGAGGAATTCATCTATCAGCGCTTAGCGTTGCCCTAAAGCGGGCGAGATGTGTAGCGGGCATTGATCAAACTGACTTGTTACATGAAGACGTTCAAAAAAATCTCCTCCACCCGGCACACACTTTGACGAGCGCACACCCAAGTGTACACGCACGCACGCACGGCGTCCACGCACACCCTCATTATTTCGCAGCGAATTACAAGAGATAACGCGAGCCGCCTCTTACGCAATGCGAGACAGCCGAGAGAATTTTTAGTGCGTACTCCCACATAAATAGCATTTGTGACATTTGTGCGCCTGGCCCCCATGAATAATTGAAGAGAAATTAACAACTACAGTAAGTCACGTGGTAAATGCAGCTATTGTGTTCAGTTTGTAGTATACAAGTTGGTGGAAGTAAAAGCGCCCTTTAGGGGGGTGTTTTATGACCATTTTTTGGTGAACTATGGCAGGAATGAGGCTTTGTATTGGAGACATTTGATAGTGTAATAGGGGTTAATGATGCTAATTAAATAGCTATGCTATTACAGTAATACCTTGATTATTGTGGTTAATGTAGACCAAACATGGCCGCGATAAATGAAAAAAATGTGAAGTAAGGTAACCCCTATTTAAAAAATAATAATAATAGTTTCAACGTTTTTTTCTGAACATACAAGAAAAAAATAATATAAACAAAAACAAACCGCGAAAGTTGAAGCTACGATATTTGAGGGATTACTGTACTTTTCATTGATATTTTATTTTCAAATGGATTACTATTTTTTATTTTGACGTTTTTACAATTTAATTCAATGAGAATTATTAGTTTTTTTTAGATGTACATGCATTTAAAAAAATCTGAAAAATTAATTAATTGGCTACCATGGACAGAGACAGATAGTCCAATCCAATTTGATTCAAATTGATGGACGCATATGACGATGCCAGCCTTCCAAGCTGAATTAGATTTGACATCTATGACTGTCACTAGGAATAAATGAGTTAAAGACTAAAAACTACAAAATAATTCAGAGGATATTACTTAATATATACATTTATATTTCCACTTTTCCCTGCAAAACAAATAGAAAATGGCAAAATGAATCTGACTGGATTATTTTCTACATAGTCCTACAACATTTGTGACAGTTTAGAGCAGTGTAACTCACTAGCACCACCTAGTGTTTAATATAAGTACTACCCAATGTAGGCTGAACTCTAACTCCTTGTGCGGGACATATTCAATAATATTTTTCACTTTATCTCCAAATGGCAACAAAGCATCTTCAATTGTTGACCTTTGCCTATTTTGAAGAAGAATGCTTTATTTTTTACTGGATAACGGACTGGTGTGTCCTTTGAGAATGAAAATCCACCATCTTGTATTTCAAGCTAACCCTCAAGAAGGCAGAATTGACTCCAAAACCTCCGCAAAAGTCAAGGAAATGCTCAAGTCCGTTATCTCGTGCGCTATTTAGCATATTCGGCCACCCACGTCAATGTTAATGCACTCCCACGTAAACATCTCGGTGCGAATAGGGCAAATAAATTCTATTCTTCATCTCCCACAAAGTGCTTTTTTTCTCCTCACCTTTTCCAGAGTTAGTTTGAGGCTTTGTCTTCTTGCCTTTTGCGTCTCCAGTGTGCTGGATCAGCTGAAATAAGATCCATCTTTCAGGGCCTTGCTTCACACATACTGATGTTGCCAGATCGTGTGACGGTGAGCCAGTCTGGGGCGTCCCTGGGGATCAGCCAAGATTGACAGATTTAGTGGGTTATCACAGTCGCAGGGTTTTACTCATTAGGTTGGTGTAAACAGCTCTTTACTGTTGCAACTCAACTTACAAAATGCCTCTACATACAAAAAAAAATCAGGTTACTAAAGGCCCAATAGGATAACATTGTGCCTGGATTAAAAGGAAATTCAAGATAAGAAAAGCAAAGACTGGAAAAGAACATTATTGCATGGCAACGTGCTCATAACATAACATAAATACATTTAAATGAACTTGGATTTTGATGCAGACACTCAAAAATAAGTTGAATCTAACCTTACATTAAACTTAATTCAAATTTTGTTGATCAAAATCTTGAATGCCTTGCACATTTTAGGAAAATAAAGAAAAGTCACTAATATCGATATACATATACTTATACTTATACATATACATATACATATACATATACATATACATATACATATACATATACATATACATATACATATACATATACATATACATATACATATACATATACATATACATATACATATACATATACTTATACATATACATATACATATACATATACATATACATATACTTATACATATACTTATACATATACTTATACATATACTTATACATATAAATATACATATAAATATACATATAAATATACATATACTTATACATATACTTATACATGTACATATACATGTACATATACATGTACATATACATGTACATATACTTATACATATACTTATACATACATATACATATACTTATACATATACTTATACATATACTTCTATATATACTTATACATATACTTATACATATACTTATACATATACTTATACATATACTTATACATATACATATACATATACATATACATATACATATACTTATACATAAACATATACATATACATATACATATACATATACATATACATATGCATATGCATATACATATATATAGCATCAATACTTTATCAACCAAAAAGTCATTTTTTTCCGAGTTGTTTACACGTGTGTATGTTTACTGAGCTGCCAAACGTTATTTTTGTCCTCCTTCACAAAGTTTGAA